>NW_022589711.1:20989379-21234709 GCF_004348235.1 Phoca vitulina | reverse complement strand
CTTTCTTTCTTTCTTTCTTTCTTTCTTTCTTTCTTTCTTTCTTTCTTCTTTCTTTCTTTCTTTTCTTTTTCTTTCTTTCTTTCTTTCTTTCTTTCTTTCTTTCTTTCTTTCTTTCTTTCTTTCTTTCTTTTTCTTTCTTTTCTTTCTTTCTTCTTCTTTCTTTCTTTCTTTCTTTCTTTCTTTCTTTCTTCTTTCTCTTCTTCTTTCTTTATTTCTTTCATGTGTTTTTTAAAAACTTATTTTTTAGAACAGGTTTAGGTTCACAACAAAACTGAGGATAAGGTACGGAGACTTCCCATATGCCCACTGCTCTGGTATCTTGTTGCCATTGACAGCCCTACTTTGACAAATCATAATCATACAAATTCAAATGCCAATCTCTTCTTGAGACACACCCACAGACAGACCCAATAATATTTTACCAAATGTTTGTGCTTCCTTTAGTCCTCAAGTTGACACATAAAATTAACCATTACAATGTTTTAGGAATTAGTACTTGATATGAATGTTGGTCGTGTGTAAATGACTTGCTGTTTTCTACCTGTGAATGTGGCTGCATGAGGAGGTGCTGGCAGGCTTAACTGCATTATCTTGTAATCATAAATGGAAATGTTAAAATGGTGAAGTTAGCTAAGCACAGGTATGGAAAGTAATTTGATGATGTCACAATGCTCCTGGTTTAATCATCCTTGAAAACACACAACCTCCACATTTCTTGTCATTTGAGATATTAATCTTATTGTTTATTTAAGCTTTATCCAAGAGAATCCAACTGATCCAAATGTCCATCTGTAAGGTACTGGAAAAACAAATTACAGTTTATCTTCATGAAACCCTTTTCTTTGGTTAAAAAGATTGAATGGGATGCCTATATGCTGTCAGATAGGTCATTCTGTTGTATGGACAAACACAGAGTTTATGATATATATTTATATAAACTCACACACACCATATACCTCAATAATATACGTCTCTTAAAGTGTATATATGCATATGATATGTATTTTATATGCATGCATGTATATGATATGCACTGGGTGGTATAGGAAGTGATTTGGAGGAATATACACTAACGAGACAACAGTGAGTGTGTTTAGAAAATGTGGTGGGGACCAGGATGGGGAATTCTTCAAAGTTGCCTTCATATTGACCTATCACTTAGAAAATATTTAAAGTTTAGAACATATTATTGTAAAATGCCATAATTAAAATAATTACAGAAAAATAAAGAAAAATTTAAAATATATTGTATAGAAAAGATAAAAACTCTTCAAGATAAGTACTTTGTAGAAAATGTGTGGGTAGCAGACTGTACGCTACTGAAGGCTTAGGACAGAACATAGGTAGAAAGTGAATCTTCTTTATGTGCCAGTGAAGCAAATGTTTCTAATCACCTCCAGGTGACGATACACCCTGTCTGAGTTATCAGGAAAGGCAAAGCTCGCCTGACTCTCAGGGATCCATCAACCTCTGGCCATCATTAGCCTCTTATTTGATATTTCAACTTAGAATACCCTAGGCTAAATTTATCTCTAATAGTTGAAAAGTTCAGGGTTAACATAAGAGGCAAGTAAGTACTATAATAATTTAAAAACCACTTAATACACTAAAGTAGGAATTTTTCAAATGGTACCCAAGAGGCCTGAAAAAATTAATACATTTTCTAGAAGTACTTAAATTAATCCCAGGGTGTAGTTAATAAACTGTGAGTCACTATTTCAATTGCAGAAAGAATGAATTTTTGTTAACAAATTTAGTGGAAAGAATCTTTATTAAATCCTGTTTGAACTTCATTTTTAAACATTAATTGTTCATGTTCTATTAGGACTTTATTTTTTTGGCACTTTTTTCAAGCTAGTAATTTGTTGTTGTTGTTTTTTTTTAAGATTTTATTTATTTATCTGAGAGAGAGAATGGGAGACAGAGAGCATGAGAGGGGAAGGGTCAGAGGGAGAATCAGACCCCCAGCTGAGCAGGGAGCCTGATGTGGTACTCGATCCCGGGACTCCAGAATCATGACCTGAGCCGAAGGCAGTTGCTTAACCAACCGAGCCACCCAGGCGTCCAAGCTAGTAATTTGTTAATACTATTTAAGTTGTGAGCAAAAAATAATTCATTACTGGCTTCATTCTCATGATATTATCTTACAGGCTAGACTGAATCCTTGCAGTTCAGTTAATAAACTTATTTTTAAGTTATCTAGTGGAATATAAATTCTGCCATAACTTCTTTCTGAAAACTGCAAGTGCATTGTATTGATTGAAACCTTGCATGCAGCAAGTGGTTTGATTTGTAGTAGGCAAAGTGACAAAGTCTTGTCAGAATAAAATTAAGCAAATATAATTAAAAACACATCTCTAGTAAGGAAAGGGGTGGGAATAATTACTCACATAATCCAAATTAATATAATCTTAATATTTAACAACAGTTTTCTGTATTTGGTGATATATAGATACCACTTTGATGATTTTGATCTTAGAATTTTCTACACATCACAATTACCCTATCTGCAATTTAAAAACAATGAATTATAGAGGCTCTCTGTGAAATATCAGTAGCCTGCAATGTAAATTTATATAATGGCTTTCATTTCTATGCTTGCTTTTGATAAACCAGTTAATGAATCAAATCCAATTCTCTTTCCACAATGTATTCTCCAATTCAGAGGTAATATCAACTCTCCAGTCACTAGCCCACCTTTACGATTTTGAATTTGCCACACTCCACAATTTTGTGAGCCAATTTCTTAAAAACAATCTTTCCCTTTCCCTTTCTTTCTCTCTCTTTTTCTTTCTCTCTCATGTGTACAAATACATATATATGTAAATGAGACACAGATGATATATATACATATTATATATATATATATATAATATATATATGTATAATCTTCTATTGGTTCTGTTTCTTGGGAGAGTCCTAATACAGAATCCCCTGCTGCAGAGTCTCCCAAAGTTTAAGATAAGATTCATACTGCTTCTCATGACATATAAAATCTTTTATTTTCTTTGTAATGTATCTAACTTCTGTGCCTATTCTTTTACCATGCATATTTATTGGTACCATACCAATTGATTTGCCATTTCTTGATATTCTATACTCTTGTATTTTATTATTGAATCACTTTTTTCACGCATTTCTTTTGTCATTCATTTATACATACAAAACATGGCTTTGAGGAACTGCTATTTGCGAGAAACTGAACTGATCTCAATGCTTGGGAAAGCAAGCAATTCACTTGCTATGCATGTGCCAGATGGAAGGAATATTATCCTATCACTTCTAGTCAGATCTGTACAATATGATAATCACTGCCTCATGTGTCTAATGAGCACTTGATATGTGTCTAGTGTGAACTGAGATGTATTGTAATTGTAAAATACAACTGGACTTCAAAGGCTTAGTAACAGATAATTAAAATTTATTAATCTTTTCACAATTTATTTTTTTTAAGATATTTATTTATTTGAGAGAGAGACAGTGAGAGAGAGCATGAGAGGGGAGAGGGTCAGAGGGAGAAGCAGACTCCCCACTGAGCAGGGAGCCTGATGCAGGACTTGATCCCGGAACTCCGGGATCATGACCTGAGTGGAAGGCAGACGCTTAACCAACTGAGCCACCCAGGCGCCCCTTCACAATTTACTTTTTATTCTTTTTAATGTGGCTATTAGAAAATGTAAATTTACATTTGTGGCTTACATTTCTTACTCCTCTGACTTCTAGGAGTAGTGATGGACTCTAAAATCATATCTCCTCCAAAATCCACATTTCATTTCCCAGACATTATATGAGACTTCATTGTGTTCCAATTTATATATCAATAGTTATTATGGTTTACAGTTCACCCTCGAACAACATCAGGGCTAGAGGCACCAATCCATCATGCAGTCAAATATCCATGTATAATTTTTGACTCCCATAAAACTCAACTACTAATCACCTACTGTTGACCAGAAGCCTTACTGATAACAGTAACTGTTGATTTTGTGTATGTATTATATACTGTATTCTTATAATAGAACAAGCTTGGGAAAAGAAAATGTTATTAAGAGAATCATAAGGAAAAGAAAATACATTTATAGTATTATACCATATTTATGAAAAAAATCCACGTGTAAGTGGACCCACATAGTTCAAACCCATGTTCAAGGGTCAACTGCATATTATTTGTATTCATCTTTTAGGTAAGTACTGTATTTTTCCCATTTTACAGAAGGAAATACTGAATCTAAGATTGTTTAATGAGTTATTTTTCTAACATCAAGTTGTAAAGTTGTTGGAACAGAATTCCAAAGGCAGGGGCACCTGGGTGGCTCAATCATTAAGCGTCTGCCTTCGGCTCAGGTCGTGATCCCAGGGTCCTGGGATTGAGCCCCGCATCGGGCTCCCTGCTCTGCGGGAAGCCTGCTTCTGCCTCTCACACTCCCCTTGCTTGTGTTCCCTCTCTCGCTGTCTCTCTCTCTGTCAAATAAATAAATAAAATCTTTAAAAAAAAAAAAAAAAAAAAGAATTGCAAAGGCAATTTGAAACTATAACACCACCAATGTCTTCTGACATCTGTCAAAAAACATATTGGATGAACAAATTTAAGTCTGAAAAGCAGATATAAAGTTTATGTATTGTGATTTACATATGTACAAATTCAAATTCACACATTTTGTGCATGGCTTGGAGGATGAGAGGTATTATGTAGGCTTTCTCTCATCTGAATCATGACATGCCACTATTTATGGTCTTTTTGACCTGCCTTGTGTTGCTACTCAGTTCTCACAGTTCAAGTGGGTCATTAGGCATAGCCTACCTCAAGTTTCAAATTCTCAAAATATCTTAAATTTCTATATTCTCAAAGCAAGAACCTTTTTTCCCCTTGAGCAAGGACATTTATTGTTTTATTTGTTTATTTGAACAAGATTATAAAGGTTGGAATCCTTGGTCTCTTCTCTGAATTTAACAAATAGATTAGTACATTGCTGAAGCTTCTAAATTTCTTCAGATTCTTCCATCCTTACACCAAGCAAAATAACACCTCTACTCCATATCTAACAGAAATTTCCTTTATTACACACCCTACATGAATCCTCTGAGTAAACTACTTTCTGAATCCTCTGCTATTTGGCATGATGGGATATACTAGTATTTTTTTTTTTTTTCCCTCCTTAAACCTAAGATTACTTTCAAAGTTCCCTTTTCTTCCCACTTATTTTAAAAGTAAAAATTGTGCAGTGATTTATTTTTTTCTCTGCTGAAGTAATATACACCTTATCCTTAATTGTTTAATAGCTTGAGATGTGCAGAGCAAATAATAATCACAATAATAATAAATACTTTGAATTAAAAATGAACTGGGCAATGTCTCAAAATACCTTCTATACTTATGGGTTGAGTTTTCTACTTTTCTTTCACTGTTTTGCCTTCTCTCTAAATATTAGAAGATCCATAATTCTGTGTTTGTACTTGAAATTTTCTCTCAAGTTTTATTTGTTGTAATTACTGTTTGTATAAAACAACTTGTCCCTACTGTGGAAAAAGTAGGGTGTTGAATGTTAGAAAATGCTTGCCTCTCCATAATTTATATCCAACTCACAGCTTTAGGATTTGGATGCAAATACTAATTTTGCCTGCTACTTTCATCAACCAGGATGCAAGGAGGGAGTGTTATCTGGTCTTGATGTTCTTCCCAGTGAATAATCCTTAAATGTGATCAAGGACTCCCTGCAGCTTTTCCTATAGGTTGAGTCAGCTCAAAGCATCCTCATGGTTACTTGCAGTCATCTTGCTCTGTAGCTTCTTCTAGTTTTATTTCTGCATAAAATTATTCCCATCAATCTTCTGGTCTTTTGGGAATTACTCAAAACTATAGTTTCCTGGTGACATTTTCTCATTTTTTCTTTCTTTTTTTTTTTTTTTTTTTAAGGTTTTATTTATTTATCTGTCATAGAGAGAGAGAGAGAGCACAAGCTGCAGAAGCAGCAGGCAGAGGGAGAAGCAGGCTCCCACAGAGCAGACAGCCCAACTCAGGGCTCGATTCCAGGACCCTGGGATCATGACCTGAGCTGAAGGGAGACGCTTAACCGACTGAGCCACGCAGGTGCCCTTCTCATTTTTTCTAATGGCACAATTAATCAATTGATTTATTCATTTTGAAAATTTTTTTTTTCCTTTTTTCAATGAAGTTAGGGATAGGAGGGAGAAAAGATATTTGTACCCATTTTGCAATCTTGATCCATTCTCCAAATAATTTTATTTTTATTTTCTAAAACACAAATTTAAAATCTCTTGATTGTTTAAAATCCTTGGTGACTGCCTATAACCCCCAGGGTAAAAACCAAATTTATTAACACATCACACAAGACCTCCATGATTTTCCAGCTGCTTTAGCTTAAACTCTTGTCAGTCTCAAGCCCCATCTTCTGTTAGTCACAGTACACTACAGAGTTTATAATTCTTAAAATCAATATGCTCCT
This sequence comes from Phoca vitulina, assembly GCF_004348235.1. Classification (NCBI taxonomy): domain Eukaryota; kingdom Metazoa; phylum Chordata; class Mammalia; order Carnivora; family Phocidae; genus Phoca; species Phoca vitulina. The sequence goes on along the minus strand of NW_022589711.1, from coordinate 21,228,245 downwards.
TCTCATCTTTTATGGCAGTATTTTTTGCCTGCTCTTTGCCTGGCTTAAATTCTTTCAAGTTTTATGACACCACTATAATGCCAATTTGACATTATAGGATGGATTCTTTGACTTTTCTTTCAAACTAATGAGATTCCTTCTCTGCAATTTTAACATCTTAGGCATATATCTATTTCAAAGCTTGTTATTACATTATGTTGCAATTTTTCACATAAATGTCTCCTTACTAGGCTGTTAGCTCCTTGAACAAAGGCTGTACCTTAGTTGTCTTCATAGTTTCAGTGCCTAGAGTCTTACAATATATATGCTAAAATATTACTGAATAATTCAATGAGCCATGACATAGTCACAAAATGTTGTATATATGGTAATAATATCAACACATGAGGATATAATAACAATATCTCAGTAACAATTGATTTCAGAAAGACTGTGTCATACCAAAGTTAATCATAGGAACTTCACTTTAGGCCAGTCTCCACTTTTGGTTTTTGTGGAGACAGAGAATAACTTTTGATCAAATCTGAAAAGGAAAATTAAATCATTCTGATGAGTTATCTTCACCAATTAGAATAGCCTAAGCATCTTTTATTTATTTATTTTTTAAAGATTTTATTTATTTATTTGACAGAGAGAGAGAGAGAGACAGCGAGAGAGGAAACACAGGGGGAGTGGAGGAGGGAGAAGCAGGCTTCCCGCCGAGCAGGGAGCCGGATGCGGGGCTCGATCCCAGGACCCTGGGATCATGACCTGAGCTGAAGGCAGATGCTTAACGACTGAGCCACCCAGGCGCCCCTAGCCTAAGCATCTTTTATCTTTGTGTATAAGTATTGCTAAAATTTAGTCATCTTATTCCTCTTCTTTGGAATGTCTTTGAATTTCCTTCCTCTAGTCTATTGCTTTATATATGTATTGTTAAAGCAAAAAAGAAACAACTAAATACTTTATACATATCTTGTTAAAGCAATACAGAAAACATAAAAACCAACCATATATTTTAAGGTTTAATGTTACCCTAATTAAAATACATAATTTATCACTGATAAAGATCACATTTTCCATTTTATAAGTAGCTAAATACTATTTTTCCCAATTAACCCTATAATTACATTTATTTAAAATTTGCTTTTCTATTCTTACTAAAGTTTTTAATTTCTCCTCTGCCAGAGAACCTCTTACCCTAAGGAAATATGCCTACTTATCTATTAATTGGATATCAATCTGTTATGAAAATACAAATTTTTGTCAATGATCACTAATGCTTTGGAAGTTAAGAAGGAGAAAAGGCAAAATATACTTGGAGATAACGTCCTTGAAATACAGATTATTTAGGGACCATGTATTAATATTATATGGGAGTCTTCCCTCAGATTTATCAACAAAACTGAAACTTTTAACATACTAAAATCAATTAAGCAATTGATTAGCATCCTCACAACCAGAACAAAACCTTTCCCTAGGTTTCATGACATATGTATTTCAGAGTTCACTGTATCCATCAATAAAAATCATCATCTCAACTTTTTTTTTCATCTCAACTTTTTGTCCTAATCGTTTTCATTAGAAAATCATTGTAGAAGATTAGCTTGTTCATTTCCTCTGTCAAATTCAAAAGGTAAACTCAGAGAAGTATCACCTGGCAAAGCAGCATAATTTCAGATGAAAATGATAACTGATATTATTAGTCATGGAACTGTGAAGATTAGCTTTTCAAAGTGTAAATACATATCTAATATTGTGTAGTTTTATGCTGACATGAAATATTTATTGTCAAGGGATAGATGTTTTTTTCTTCATGTAGTTTTTAAATGTTATAGTCTTTGAGCAACATGCACATTCTTAGTCATAGTTTTGATTGAGAGTTTACTCCAGCTACAACAGAGGTCTTGGACATGATGACAAGGAAAGGAGAATGTGACCCTAATGGTGAAGAAATTCAATGGAATTTTGAGGGCCTCCTCTACTCTGCTGGATGCTGAACCCTTGTGTTGGGCAAACAGAATTTTATCCATAGTGCATATACCAAGTTTTCCTGTGCCCAGTTATAGTTTAAGTGCTTTCAGATGTCAGTTCATCATTAGAATCATATTCAATTTTAAAATAAGAGTTAAAGGAACTATTTTTTCAGAGAAGTGAATTAATGCACACAGAGTTAGACAGCTAAGTTAATGGTAGGGTCGAGGATTTAAAGAAGCTAGGGAGTCTGTTTCTAGAAAGGTGCTCTTATACCTTAAGCCAAACTCTCTTTCCAATCTACAGATGATATAGGTTAATGAAAAGAGATAAATTAAGAGAAACAAACAAAACCTCATTTAAATTTCTCCCTACTATCTAATTAAAAGACTGAATAAAAAGAAACACACTGTAATCAAATTAGATTAGTTGAAATTTAGACAATAAATTAATAGGGAGATATAGTGTATATATAGTACAAAAATTTATTTTGAAACCTTAAAATTTCTTCCTTCCTAAATAAAAATACCACAGGATTGTCAATATGCTCCTGTTTCTTGCTCACAGATGTGAAAGTTAACAATGATGTTTAATAATTTGTTTATCCTACCTATGAAGAGTGAAGAAATTTGTCTATATTCACATCATAATGAGTTACTTTTACCTAAGAATATAAGTTACAATGGTTAACTGAAATTATTGAATAAAATGTAGAAATGTTTACCCTATTGTCCTCAAGTGAACTTTTTTCTCACTCAGATGTCTATTGATCTAAGATTTTATTTTCTTCAATTATGCCAATGCTTTTCAACTTATACATGGAATCACATGAGTATAACATGGCACTATGTCTAAGTATACTGGGGTAACTTGGCACAGATTTTGAGGCAATCATATGTAGTTTAGTAAAAAACATATTTTACTTGCTATTATATTAATAGAGAGGAAAAGTGAAGCACAAACTTTTGAATGGGTTTCATACTGAATCAGATTGTAATTTCAAAATAATTCATATTTGAAATATGATTTTTTACATATTTCATATATACACGTTTTTAAATGAAAATTTTTGAGTAGCAAATGGAAGAAAATTAAATTATAACTCTGATAAAACAACAGTAATGAATTATTATTAACCATACTTCCCAAAGGAAAATTGCTCCTTTGAACTTTGTTGGTAAATATTAACCTATATTCTACACAGTTCTTGAATATTTCATTACATTTAAATGTCAGTGAAGAGTATATGTTAGTGATTAGTAGCATTCAAATAAATTTGAAGAAATAAATTGAAGAAATTCACATTGTTTTCAATTTCCTTTTAACTCAATACCTTTTGATAAAACTCTACTTTTGTTTATTAACCCATTATATTGCCAAGAAAGGAAGGAAGGAGGGAAGGAAGGAAGGAAGGAAGGAAGGAAGGAAGGAAGGAAGGAAAGAAGGAAGGAAGGAAGAAAGGAAGGAAAGAAGCTGTGTTTTGATGAACACTCTCTTGATTTGAAAATGATGATACTTGGGTGGTTTATCATGTTATTTTGATAGCATTTAATATAGAATTTAGATCTATAGGCAGGCTTGTATATAAGGGAACTTCTCTCTTCCTTTACACTCTTCTGTCATTGCAGCTCAAATGTACGCACACACACACACACACACACACACACCTACCCCTAGTTTTTCCATAAATTTACCTAGTTCTCCATAATATCTTATCCTTCTTCAAATTTTTAATTTATCATTTTGAGTAATTTACTCACAATAGTTTGTTTCAGAAGTTATGTGGAGAATGCACAATGTTCTTTATTCAGTAAATCTATTGCTATTAATTGAGCTATAGATTCATCAATCTTCAAGAAAAACATTATGGATTTAATAAACTTCAGGGTAGTGTCTCTCTCATTGACCCATCACCAATACATTAACTCATATTGTCATGTAAAAGTGGCACCTTTTCTTTTTCCATTGATTCATTGGTCCTAAACAAACACAAACACTGACAGTTTCATTACTGACCCAAGCCATGGAATATTCTGACAATGCAAGCCAATCAAAGTCTAATTAAAATAAGTCAGTTTTAGATTTCTGTCAAATTGAAAATGCAAATATTCACATTTTAAAGTTTCATAAAATTCCTATTAGCTTTCCAAATTTCATAGGCACAAGAAACCATTTTCTAAAATAAATAAAATCTATTGAAGCAAAAGGTAAACAAACACAGGACAAAGCTAGAAAAGATAAACAAAACTAGAAGCATAGATGAAGAGCCTAAAGGTCTATTTTCTTATTTTGACCAGAAAAAGCAGAGAAAATTAGACTTATATAAATATGTAGCAATTTTTGCAAACTTATTTTCTTGCATCTGATTGCATTGCATTGCGCTTTCAAGGAAGCTCAGTTCTAGTTTGACCTCTATTAAATCTCAAAACATCCAATTGTTTTCAATGCCACCATTGTTTTCTATCCCTATGATTTTATGGGGTTTTTTATATGCTGTCCATTCTTTACAAGGTTTCTAGTGTTATATCACTGTAAAATATAATTAAGTGGATGGAAAATTGGAGGAGATTATCTCACTTTCCTTTAACAACTACAGACTTATATTGAATTGATATTTGGTTTAGAATCTCTCAATCTATAATTATATTCAAATTTGTAGATACATAGCTTTCCCTCCCTGAGAATTAATGCAAGTTGCTAGTGCAGGAAACAGATGTCAAAATAAATTGTTCATATCAAAACAGTGCGAGAAACTCTAACACGTATTCTAGTATAAAGATATGTAAGGAACATTTAATCACTGTGTTCTGTATGATATCAGCATGGGAAGGAAGGAGATGGAGCAGAGTAAGGTTATGTGACATGTCACCAAAGGAGAGGAAGGGTTGCATTGATGGATCAAGAAACAGTCACTGTCTTCTGAGTCTTCTGGTCTCTGCAGATGTCTTGTCTATCTGATCACCAAATTTGTTTCTGGCATATGGTACTATGGTCTGTATCTTGGGAAACTCATGATTCTAGAAGATATCCCCAAAAGGGGAGCAATAAATAAAACCCGTGAACGTGGGACTCCCTCCTCATTCTATTCACTTTTCCTCCTTGACTCTTTGGGAATTTGATTCAGGAAGAGGGAGGCTTGACACAAATTTCTGGTTACCTATGGCATCTGTACTTTTCCCGTACATCCCTAGCCTGGAAAATAAGCTTTTCTTTTTCTCTTCCATTATAGGCACTGAATACATAATGATCCCTATACAATATATGATTCTTACATTATTGAAGAAATGCTGGAATTTGAGTTGGTTAGGTTTGACACTTGATATGAAAGCCAAGGGAACCCTAAAGATGAGGAATTAAAAAGGATTGAACGTAATTGCTTTCACGTGCCAAAATATCATATCTGTTCAGGTATAACCAGAACATTTCTTAGAGATTGCTTGAGGATTCACAGGAAGTTGACAATGAGACTTCAGCCTGGTATTTCAATATCATTGCTTAATCCATGCTATGGTGGCTGATTTTACTGAAAGTTTTCTTGCTTCAAGGAGCTCTCAGTACTATTACAGACCTGCAAGGAACATAGAAGGGAGATGAGTGTAGTAGGATAGTTAGCAGGGGATATTTGTGCAAGGCCTAGTATTTTCTTGTGAGGAGTTTAGATTTTACACAATTTGGGGTTGGTTAGTTAGTGTTTCAATTTACTCATACTTCCCATATGGGAAATATGCTATAGGGATTGGACAGAAGTTATTGCAATAATTTAGTTCAGAAGAAAGGAAAACAGTGAAAAAAAATAGTGGCCTAGACAAATATGAAAATAAGTTATATGAAGTTGTGGTAATTTTTCTAACATACACTTTGGTAAAGAAGACACATTCTAGAATTGTATGAATATTGCTGTGGAAAGAAAGTAAAGAAGGATTGTTTCAATGTTTTGTCCTATGCAATGAGTGAATGGTAATGCTAGTTGATTGGGAGTGAGGTTGAATGAAGACATGCTAAGATTTGACATTCAAGTGGAGATAGATATCAATTTATAGAACTAGGTCTTGGCAGAATTACAAAAGCTTCTAAAGTTATTTTTCTTTTAGGAAAGACTTATATATGTAATAGAAACTTGATTGTTGACCTCAATTCTCATCTTAACCCTTAATGACATACCGTAATCTATTGAAAAATGAGTTTGAAAACTATTTACTTCATTCTTATTGGTAAGTTATTTTCATAAAAGGCTTACAAATAGTTCTAGAAAATAAAAGGACTATCTTTATTTTTACCAAGAAACCTATGGGTTTTTTAAGTCATATATTTTTTTAAAGGTAGCCCAAGTGTCTATTGAAGAATGAATGGATAAGCAAAAAAATATAAACATACAGTGGAATATTATTCAACCTGAAAAAGAAAATTCTACTATATGCTACAACAGGAATGAAACTTGAGAACATTATGCTAAGTGAAAGAAGCCAGTCAGTAAAGAACAAATACTGTATTTTTCCACTTTTATAAGGTACTTACAGGAGTCAAAGTTATGGAGACATAAAGTAAAATAATGGTTTTCAGGGGCTGGGAGGAGGGAAACTTGGAAGTTATTGTTTAATTGGAATAAAGTTTCAGTTTTACAAGATGAAAAGGGTTCTGGAGATGGATGGTGTGGATGGTTACACAACATTATTAATATGTCTAATACCACTGTATACTTAAAAGTGGTTAAGATGATAAGTTTTATGATATGTTTACTATTCCACAATAAAAAGACGGAAAAAAAAATTTAAAAAGAATAAAAAACAGGAAGGAATGCCTGCAACAGAAAGATGCCATATGTTTATTTTTAAGAAGTCTATAAACCTATTTGAAATAATTTTCAAATGACTTTTACTGGTATTTTAGAAGGCCAAGAAAATCACAAAATGAATAAATTATTTAGTAAGACTAAATTGTTTCTTATACATATACAAGGTGTTAATTGGTTAACAGAAGAGAGGAGTAATACAATAGTTGATTTGTACTATAAAAACCCTTTCAACATAAGATACTAAACTATATATAATACATACAATACAGACAGATACACACAAGTACTTGTATATATGCATACATATGTTTAAAATGTAGGGTTTATTATTTAGTACGGTTTTTATTTTTATTGTGCCTTCACAGACAAGGAGATAATTGCTATTGAAAATTTAGTTTTTAGTTTTTGCTCCCAGTTTCCAAGAGGAAGGAGCATACCATGCCATGCAGGACCACATGGGGAAGCACCAGGATCAGTCAGGAGGCAGAAAGAGCAATAGGAAAGCATGGACAAAGCTTGTATCAGGGTTTCCATGGTAAAGGCAAAGGGAAACCAGGATAAGCAGCATAGGATTGTCTAGTTTTGAATAATTTCAGTGGGCTCTGGAGTGTAGAGGCTGTCTTGAGTTATCAATAACTCAATACCCCTGGCTCTGGTGTAATATTGGGTAAAGAGATAGTGGCCCAACCTGCAAGAGCTTGATTAAGCAGGTAGTTTGCTACTATGGGCTCTGGATTGGTTGGTTTGCACATGAAAGGTGCACTCCATACCCGCCTTATACTTGTCATTCTTTTATCATCAGAAACATAATAAAAGAGCCAAGAGATAAGACAGTTAAATCACAAAATCTACAATGCAAGAGGAACTGAGGAGTGACACTTGACTATCTGTTCGCTCTTTCATAGGGCAATTATTACTGAAAAGCTAACACGATGCTGGGATAATATAAATGCTTTTAAAATACACTGAATATATACCTGGTACCAGGAACTATTATTTGCTAGAAACACAAAGATGAGTAAAATGTTCTCTGACCTTCAGGAGTTTATAAGTGCTAGAAACTACCAATAACCAAACAGGTAATCACAATGACACTCGAGGCTTAAAATGACACTTGTGTATTTCTTGTTCACATTGTTGCTCAAAATCTGCAGGGCTTTTCACAGCTCTGCTCTAGGTAGCTTCTATATTCTGGAATATAATCAAAAAGTTCAACCCCAGAAATCTGATGAAATTGCAAAATGGCTATTAACGTTTTCCCTCAGAATTGGCAGACTTGTCACTTCTGCTCTTATTTCCTTGGCCAAAACAAATCACAACCCTAGTTAGTTGTTAATGTAACAAAGCAATATAATTCTCCTACTAGAAGGAAATAAAATTACACAGCAACATCAGGAATATATATATTCTATATATATGTATATATATATATATATAGAACATATATGCTCTCCCTATATATGAAACAAGGAGGACCAAGTTGTATATTGTTATTGAGGACAACACTGGAGTACAACAAAGTAATCCAGCAGTGTAAATGCCTGGTTGATTACTTTATGCCTCATTTTCCCCTCCAACAGCTAATGTTATAATGAACAGCACAATATATGTTCCTTTATGGGTCTGTTCCAGAATTTTAGTGGGCTCTATACCCAGGGGCAGAATTTTGTAGTCTGATCTTGATCAAGTAGTCTTATTTCAAAATCTGAATGACAGAGCACAGTTTTCTCTTCCCCATGTTTCTGGTGTTTTTTTCCAACTTTCTGAAATTTGATAATTTAATAGTATGAAGTGGTGTGTCACATTTTTAAACTGCCTGTTCTAATTTTGTCAGTTTCACTATTGGTTTTCTTGTTCTTTTTTGGCTTGTTAGTAGAAGTTCCTGTATATTATAGATGTTCAACATCGTCACTTTTAGACACTATAATTATCTTCTTCAAATGTCGTTTGTTAATTGTATCATCTGTAGCCATTTCTTTACCCCGCCTTCACATCCAGCCAGCCACTGAGTATTGTTCACTCTGCTGTGCTATGTCTCTCAAATCTACCCACTTCCATCCTTCCCTTCTGCCTATATGTTAATTTAGCTTTGTATCATTTATTGCTGCACTACTGTACTAACTTTTACATTTTTTGCTGTCCCATTCATACATCTTTGCTGTATTTTGCAAAAGAAAACCAGAGTAAGTCACTTTCTCTGGAAAACTTCCCAATGTCTACAGGTGGATGCATCTTCATAGTATCTCTGAATTGTCTCACCATAGAATAAATTTCACTGTATTTTAATGATCTGACTGACTTCCTTTCTGATATAGTACGTTTTAAGCTTTGCAGAGACAAAGATCCCATTTTATTGTCACCTGTGATCCCCAAACACTATGCCTATCACATACTAGGCACTCAAGGAAATATTATTATGGAAAGAAAGAAGAACAAAAAGGAAAAGAAGGGATCAAATCAAAACCAATTTCAAAATTATATAAATGATCTTAAAAGTTACATAAAACTGTTTCATCATGGAAAAGAGAGTTCTTAAAATGATAACAAAATCAAAAACAACATGCACAAATGAAGAAAAGAGGGAGAGCCCACGGTAAGGGTAGGGAAATGGCCTGCTCCTGAAACAGACTTTCTGTTCGAGAATGCAGACCAGAGTCTAGTGCAAGCACAAATCGTGTCTTTCGTGTTGTGTTTGTCTGACCTGGTTAAAAGACATCTGTCATGTGTGAGCTGGCCAAAGGATATCAGCATATGCCATTTTCAAATTAGGGATAGGCTGCCAGGATTGGTTCTGGTTGCTTGCCCTTGCCAGCATTTTGTGAAATACATCCTTGTTTTCTCGTTAGAGTTGCCAGTCTCCAGCCTCTGTGAGCCAGAGACTGAATGGGCTCCACCTGGGCCTCCGTGAAGCCTTGCTCCCGGACCTGTCAGGCCTTCTTATCTTCTTTTTTACATCTCTACTAACAGCACAGTGAGAAATAACATAAATAACATTGGGTATGCTGGTCATTCTTTTTTAATCTTGTTACTTTAAAACAAAACAAATATATTTAAAATGAAATGATTTGTCTCCAAGATTGACATAAATCTAGTAATAAGTTTCTTCCTTCCTCCCTCCCTCCCTCTCTTCCTTCCTTCTCTTTCTTTTCTTTCTTTTCTTTCTTTCTTTTCTTTCTTTTCTTTCTTTCTTTCTTTCTTTCTTTCTTTCTTTCTTTCTTTCTTTCTTTCTTTCTTTCTTTCTTTCTTTCTTTTCTTTCTTTCTTTTCTTTCTTCTTTCTTTCTTTTCTTTCTCCTTTTTGTCAGTGGGCTCAGTAAGTCTGTTATAATGAAGAAAGGAGAGTTCAAGTCATAAGGGAAACATCTGTCAATTTCTCCAAGCAGGAAGCTTCAACATTTCCTGATGACTGGCTATCCCCATATGCAATTGTTACTCTCACACTGCTGTGAATGCCAATGGGGGAAAGAAGGAGAGGAAGCTAGATCCACTCAGCCTTGTATTCTCCAGCCAACAGCATCCTACCAGCCAAGAGTCTCCTACCTGCTCTGGATGTAAAACAAAATTAATTGTTCACAAAAGGAAATTTTCCAGTCACTGGTTTCCAAACTTGTGATTCTTCCATATAATTTCACATAAAATTTTACACTATCTTGTTTTCTTTTTTCCCCCAGCTTTATTGAGATATAATTGACATGTAAGATTGTGTAAGTTTAAGGTATGCAATGTAATAATTTGATATATGCATACCTTGTTAAATGATTACCAGCATAAGGTGAGTTAACATACCCAACATCTTACGTTGTTACAATTAGTTTTGTGTGTGGTGAGAACTTTTAAAATCTACTCTCTTAGCAACTTGCAAACATACAATACAATATTGTTAACTATAGTCATCATGCTGTACAATATATCACCGGAACTTATTTATCTTATAACTGGAAACTTGTACCCTTACAGATACTTTTCTTTGTCATATTCTTTTCCCTTTTTTGAAGGAGATAATTTTTGAAACATCTTTGGGAGGTTTCGCAAATTATGTGTGACTTCTTCAGTCTTTATAAAAATTAACTTCAAATTACTTTTGATGTGGTTATGCTTACTCTGTTGGGCAATGCTTTTATGACATAAATCAAAACAATCTCCCACTAGAATGAAACAATCTGAAAGCAAATACACTGCAAATAAATAGTTCAATTTAAAATGGAAAAGGATTCTTTGGGTAAATACCTAATAGTTCAATTGCTGGGTCATAGGGTAGTTCTATTTTTAAATTTTTGAGGAACCTCCATACTGTATTCCACAGTGGCTGCACCAGTTTGCATTCCCAGTAACAATGTAAGAGGGTTCCCTTTTCTCCACATCCTGTTGTTTCTTGTGTTGTTGATTTTAGCCATTCTGACAGGTGTGAGGTTATATCTCATTGTAGTTTTGATTTGTATTTCCCTGATGATGGGTGGTGTTAAGCGCCTTTTCCTGTGCCTGTATATGTGGAATTTAAGAAACAAACCAAATGATCATAGGGGAAAAAAAGAGAGAGGCAAACCAAGAAACAGACTCTTAACTATAGAATACAAACTGATGGTTACCAGAAGGGAGGAGGGTGGGGGATGGGTTAAATAGGTGATGGGGTTAAGGAGGGCACTTGTGATGAGCACGGGGTGTTGTATGTAAGTGTTGAATCACTAAATTGTACACCTGAAACTAATATTACTCTGTGTTACTAGGAATTTAAATAAAAACTTAAAAAATAAATAAATAAAAGCTTTAAAAAATAAAGTAGAAAAGCATGTGATTATCTTGATCAGGAAAAAGTACTTTATTCAACACCCATTCTTGATTAAATCTGAACATAGTCACAACTCGATGCATTATGTATCATAATAATATCTCAATATTCAACTACCAAACTACGTAATTAAAGTTTTGAATAAAGAAGTTCTGCTCCTACCTGCCCCCCGTCATGCATGCTTGTGCTCTCTCTCAAGTAAATAAATTAATTAATTAAATAAATAAATAAAATCTTTTTTAAAAAAGGAAGTATTATTCTGTAGTTCTAGGAAATCCAATTATAACCTATTGAGAGATAAGAAATAAATTTATTGTAGAAAAAGTGCCTCCATAAAAATTAAATAATTGAAATATATTATTTAATATTTTCTTTTTATTATTAATACAATTGAAATATAATAAGTGAGAATATGGAAAAATCACTACCCTATACTCTGTTTAAATACTGAGCTTGTTCTCAATCTCAGAGGCCATCAGTTGAAGAAGAGATCTGGCCCTCTTGAGAAAGAAGCTGCAATGTGACTACAAGTATGTGTATGCATGTGTGTAAAAATATACATATATTTTTTCCTCCCCCAACCATGCAGTTATTTAGCAGAGCAACAAAACACTGAGGAAAGGAATATCCAGATCTCTTGAGGATTTTTAGATTCAGGGATTTGTACCTGAGACCCAAAATGCTACAATGGGTCTCTTGGAATGTGGAGACCAGGTGATACATATCATTCTGGCCCACATTCTTTTACTTTGAATTCTGTGATCCTCAGACCCATCTTGAGGTTATTTTCCTGAGCCTTTAACTTTTAATATATTACCATCTCTCAAAGAATCAACTAGTTACGTGGCAAGTTGGTTATATTGGATCCTTTCTTTCTTAAAAGAGAGATGAGTAACAATTTGTATTTACTGGGATTGTCACATATTCTGGAATATACTGTTCACATTCACTTTGCCAGTATCACTCTCTGAGGACTTGGGGTCAGGGGATCACACATAACATGGCCTCAGTCCCCAGGAATCACTTTACAGTGAAGGCAAAGCAATGAAGAGCACATGATCATGGGATCAACTCTTTCTGCCCATATTACTCTGCTGCTGACCTGACAGATCTTTGAGGTGACCCTTTTAAAGGCTCAGGAAAAGTGTTACTTTGATGAATTTATGATGTGGAGATGGGGTACACTGTTAAACCAACAACTACCTATACTGTTGCTGCTTTGTTTCAAGTAACTAAAATACAAGATCTTGGGAACCAAAAAGTAGAAGTAGAAATGCTCCTTGTCTTCATCATTTTCTTTATCCATTTGAGGAATTTGGGTTTGCATCTGTGCAATTTTTATTTTATTTTTTTTAAGATTTTATTTGACAGAGAGAGAGAGAGACAGCGAGAGAGGGAACACAAGCAGTGGGAGAGGGAGAAGCAGGCTTCCCGTGGAGTGGGGACCCCGATGCAGGGCTCGATCTCAGGACCCCGGGATCACGACCTGAGCCGAAGGCGGACGCTTAATGGCTAAGCCACCAGGTGCCCCTCATCTATGCAATTTTTAGTTTGTGGGATTAGAGAGCCTGGTGTCCAGAGGTAGAACATTTTCACCAGAGAACAGTATGTGAAACATGATAACACCTCCCTCTTCACTGTGGGCTCCTCATTCTGATAGGTCAGAATCCAAAGACAGGATTTCTTATCCTAGAAGAGTTAATTGAACATTATTTACTTGATATGCTAAGATTACTGCTGCATAATCAGGGAAGTGAAAAGATTTGTCTGGAATTCAAGGACTACTGGGGGTACTTGTGCTATCATTCCTTGTGATAGCAGTCATAGGTGCTTTCTGGGATCACTTCCCAAATACATTTTCTGCACCTAACTCTCCATCTTAGGGTCTTTCTTTGGGGGAACTCAGGTAAAGAGGTGGATAACAATAATTAACTATGCTGCCATGGATGCCCACAGCCCCTTTAAGAGTTGGTGCATATGCTTCCCCAGCTGCTATATAGTTTGGTTGCTAAGAGCTGTGCTTTCTTGGGAGACTCGCCACTCTTCTCCAACAGATGGAAGCTACCTTGCTCTCACTGTAGACCTCAGCAAATGACCTGTCCTTAAGGTAGGATAAACTGTGTTGTATAATTTTTGTTCTAGAACCTCTTTGTGGTATTAGACTAAAGCTAGTCTTCAGAGGAGTCACATGCTTGTTTGCTTAGCATTCCCCTCCTTTCCCCTGCCGCCACTTTATCCCTCACATTGTCCTCAGTGCACTTCCTTAAACAATCACTTGAGTAGATGGAAAAAAAAAAAAATTGCTATCACAGGCTTTGCATCTAGAGAAGCTGACCTAAACTACATGACATTTCATCTGAGTAAAGCCTTTGCATGTGTGGGAACTCCAGACACTAGACAGACTGCATAGGTAGGAAAGAAGAAAAGGGCTCATTAGGAAAGCAAGGGCAGTTAGAAATTGGCTGTTCCACGTAAAGGAGGCTTATGTCTGCTATTTCAAGGTGTTAAATCCTAAGGGGAAGCAGTGACCTAATTTCCAGAGAGCTTTGGAGGATTCAAAAACAGAGGGATTTCTCTGTATGTTTACAAAGCTGCGAGATTCCGGTAAGAAACGGCTATGTGGTATTTGTACAGGACCTTGAGTAGCTGCATAGAACTTCTGGGATGCACCTCTGGTAAAAGGATGATTCCTTTACACCCATGGTTGACCAGTAGGAGGTGATGATCTTTGCCTTGTAGAGTTCTGTGAACCACAGCATAGAATTGAAACTATAGAATGTTTCCTGTGTATATAAGACAAACCTAACATAAGCATAATGTAAACCAAACATGACATAGAGAACCATCAGATCCAAAGAGACCTCATGGAAGAGATCAAAGACCTTTACCAAAGTGACCCACATGAAATGAAAACTAAAGGCCAGAAGAAGTAATTGAGGGCAGACTAATAGATGACACCTGAGGATCATTCCCTAGAAACATAGTTTTGCCTATCGAAACACCCACCTTTATTCAGATGAAACTTTGGAGAAAAATAGAAATTCCCTAATTTTCACTGATCTGTAAAAGGGAATTATTAGACAGGCTTTTATTTTATTTTATTTATTTGTTTGTTTTTAAAGATTTTATTTATTTGACAGAGAGAGACACAGTGAGAGAGGGAACACAAGCAGGGGGAGTGGGAGAGGGAGAAGCAGGCTTCCCACCGAGCGGGGAGCCCGATGCCGGGCTCGATCCCAGGACCCTGGGATCACGACCTGAGCCGAAGGCAGACGCTTAATGACTGAGACACTCAGGAGCCCCTAACAGGCTTTTATTTGAATCAGAGATCATCATGATCATAAGATACATATCTCTAATACTCTAATTAATTTATAATGTAAATAGCTACTAGGTCAATACTTAAATGAAAATAAAATCCAACCAACTTAAAGTTAACATCTATTGTTGTAAAGCAGGTGATGGCAAGTAATAGCAAAATGCAAAAAAAAAAAGTGATAGCAAGTGATAGCAGACCTGTGGGCAGTATTTATAATAAATGTTTTCAGATATACATGTTTTAAATGGGCAAATAGCTATGTTTCTGGAAAGCAAACATTATTTAGAATCTGAATAAATAAAATTTCCTCAAGGAAAAATATATTTTAAATTTCTATTGTGATTTTCTATTTAAAATTTATTTATTCAATATTAGCTTATTGAATCCTCACTAAAACAATAGATGAAATATCAGTTATTCACTTTTTTTGGCTGAGGAATTGGGACTTGTTTCCAGGAACATTATACATGTTATTTGATATAATTATTAAATTCTACACTTAAATTTTCCTCTTTCTATTCAATCTCCATTGGTCTTTCCAATATACTGTAGTTCTTGCTCTTTTGCCATATTATTTTGTGTAAGCAGTAAATCACTTGGAAAAATGGGTATCATGTACAAGTATAGCACAACTCTTCCTCAAATAAATTTAGTCAGAATATACTAAGGGAGATTATAACAGCTAACACAAAGTAATTAAGTTTTGTTTTCCTTTGTGATTTAAAGTTTTGCTATTTTGAATAAAACTTCATGGGAAATTTGGTTTTCAAAATTAAGGCTATTGTTACTATTGTTACTTCAGTCGATTGTATCTGACTTTGGCTCAGGTCATGGTGTCAGGGTTCTGGGTCCTGCGATTGAGCCCTGCATCGCATTGGGCTCCCCACTCAGCAGGGAGTCTGCTTCTCCCTCTCCTTCTGCCCCTCCCCCTGCTTGTACTTGCTCTCTCTCTTTCTCTCAAATAAATAAAATCTTTAATAAATAAATAAAGATCAAGAGGCAGAAATCCTAAAGTTGAAATTTCTCACTTCTATAGCTAGTTTATAGTAGATTTAGGACTTCTCAGGGATATTTCCACCAGACCACTCTGAGAATAGTGAGAATCTTAGATTTTTATAGCCTTGGACTTCAAAGTGTTTGGTTTTCCATTTAATGCCTCTTAAATAGTAACTATTAAATAGTTAATAGTTAAATAATTATTCTCACCTTTCATCAGATTACAATATTAGTGTGTATAATATCTTAACAATTACCACATTGTGAACACTCAGTATGGAAATGGAAAAAATAAAGTCAAATTGATAATAAAACATATAAAACCAGACTTAAACAATGTTGTTGTGAGACTTGCAGAAAAATTAGTGCAGTACAGGAATTATATTAGTAGTTTTATAACACACTTACTGGAAACTACACCTAAAAAAATTCTAGGCAGTATAATTTCATTATAAACTACATGAACTTTATCCTTTGACATTTGGAACAATTTCCAGAAATAGCTCTTCAAATAACTTCTAATTTAACAGGTTTATTTTCTATCTGAAATTATTTGTCACATGGGAAATAACTGATAGAAGATTTTTAAAACTGCAGTTGTTTTAGATGATATTGGTAAGGTGCTTTTTTTTTAAAAAAAGATTTTATTTATTGAGAGGGAGATTGAGAGAGTGTGCACATACTCTCACAGGTGTGCAAGTTGGGGGAGGGGCAGAGGAAGTGGGAGAGAGAATCTCAAGCAGCCCCACAAAACGTGGGGCTCCATCTCATGACCCCGAGATCGTGACCTGAGCGGAAATCAAGAGTCAGAAGCTTAACCAACTGACCCACACAGGCACCCCATAAGATGCTTTTTTGAATTACAATTCATGGTATATTTTGCTTACCTGCTACTATTTAAGGCAGTGACAATCTTAACCTTTTTTAATTACCATATTTAGCTTATTTTAAATAATACCGGCCTTTAGTCCTGTAGCCTTAAGGTACAATAATAGTAACACAAATTGCTAGTATACATCTTAATCACGACTGAGTGGAATAAAAAAGTTTGAATTATATTTCTATGCTTTACCAAACCTTAGGAGATGGAATATTAAAGAGAAAAGTAATATGATTTCCCACACTGATTTGGAAGTTTTGATGGTTTGTAAATATTAAAGGTTTAGAACTGCAATTCATGAATTTGCTGAATAGCAATTTCTCTGTGTGACAGAAACACAATGTTTGATGGACTGCTTAAATCCCTTCATTCACCACTGAACTGAAACTAAGAAGAAACATCTGTACAGTACAAAGTGACATGACTCAAACATTTCAAGAATAGAAATGAAAATGAAATGAGTGATTCATCATACCAAAACCAAAAAGTGAATTTATCTGTACAATATAATTATCTTAATTGGTGTTAGTTGAAAATGAGGACTAAATTTCCCAATCATATTAAATTACTACTACTTAATTATGGGAAAGTGCGGAGAAATTTTAACCCCAACAAACATGATTGCACCTGCAGTGCTGTTTATATAAATTCATGCATTTGAAATACAGCTTCAAGTCCTATCCTCTAGGAAACAAATGATATAGTAAAATTATTATTTAATATGTGAGTATATTAGTGTTTCAAAGCAAGTTTTCCTTCTATTTTATTTTTAAAATTTTATTCAGTTTTTAAAATGTATCTTTTATATTCCTATGCTATTATATGTACTGGTATCAAAGTGATTTACACAATTAAAATTTCCAAAAAACTAAAAAAAAAAAGTTCCAAAAAATTATTAGATTAAGAATATTATATAATTATAGTATTTAAGCCAAAAATAAATCATTCCTTTTGCATTTAAAGTAAGTCCTATGCTACTTGTTATGATTTCTTCTTTTTCTGATATCAATTGCCATTTTTAAACCCTTTGTTTTGAGATAATTTCATACTTAGAGAAAGTTTGCAAGAAAAATACAAAAAAAAAACCTCATAAAAACTTCATGAAGATTTTCCAGTGTTAACATTTCACCACATTTATCATTTCTCTCTATGTATACATGTGTACTACTATTTGATCAGCTGTTTAGTGTAATACCTTTATTCCCTTAAATAAGTCAGTTTGCATTACAAAAAATTTTATATAACCAAGCTACAGTGATCAAAATCAGGAAATTAACAGATACAGTATTACCTAATCATTGAGACATTCAGATGTCAAAAATTGTTCAGTGTTC
The DNA here is from genome assembly GCF_004348235.1 of Phoca vitulina. Lineage (NCBI taxonomy): Eukaryota > Metazoa > Chordata > Mammalia > Carnivora > Phocidae > Phoca > Phoca vitulina. The sequence goes on along the minus strand of NW_022589711.1, from coordinate 21,210,187 downwards.
TCTCTTGCAAAATGCTTTTGATTTCTAGTCCAGGAGCCAATCCAGTATAACACATTGCATTTAGTTGTCCTGTTTCTAGTTTTCCCAGATTTTCTTAGTCTTTCAGAACCTTGGCATCTTTAAAAATTATAGGCCGGTTATTTTGTAAAATATCTCTTGATTTGGCTTTGATGCATACTCATGATTAGATTCAGGTTATGCAGTTTTGGCAGAAATATCACCCAAGCGATGCTCTGCTGTTCTCGGTGCACTGCAGCAGGAAGTGATAACTTGGCATTTTTAAATAGCCTAGCTTAAGGACAGTTTTACTTTTGCTGTCTTCCTTGTAATGATATCATTCTTCTCAGTGTATAGAATGTTATTTAAGCCATTGTGTTTGTTACTTATTGAGAGTTCAAGATTTTTATACTCTTTGATCAAGTGGACACTATATTTACTGCTTTTCCTTTTGACATTTTTATCCCTTTATTATTCCAGATACATATTTGAAATGGATGTTTATTAGCTATTACTTTTTTTCTCTGTCTCAGCCCTTTTGATTATCATTGAACTTGGCCTGATCAAGTGCTTTAGTTTTGTCTTCCATCAACCTCTGTGTAGAACCACAGGGGAAATCTTTAAAAGAAAGAAAGAATAAAAAAGGAAAACTCTACACAGCTACCACCTAAATTTTATGTTTTTAACCCTTCCGCATGTATCTTCTAGATATGACTTTCCTTCATAAAGGTCAATAATTAAACAAGGCTTAAATCCTTTATACAGTAGATCAATTGTTAAGAAATAAATTAGGGTTCATAAAATTTATGAAATATCAGGATAGTCTCAGATATTCTAAAGTATCAAGAAATGTATTTTTCCAAGAGTTTTGTCTTAAGAAATGTGTTTTTTTTTCCCTGAATCTGAGTGGCAAAATAATGTATCTCATGGAGTAATGAATAGATTGATAGTAGGATATCTCACTGAATAATTCTACAGATCACTGATTTGATCAAAGTGAATTGGTTCGAGAAAGTCATTTCTCTTTTATCCACAACAAATCATGTAGCAGCCCTCCTGCAATGTAGAATATTCACTTAAAAAATCCTTCTAAGAGTCAGTATCTGCTTTGAGTGGGGCCAGAAAGTTTTCTCTCATTTACTTCATACAATGAAACTCCTCATATAGCAATATTTACTAGCCTTTTTGTGATAGTAGCTGTGGTTTTGACGTTTAATTACCTTATGTCAGATATGTAATATATGTGACTTTATTTTCTAAGATATTCAGAACATACTAGACACTGTTGTATACTTCTTCGCACCAGGAGTTAGCCACTTAAAGATAAGATTTTTAAAATTTTTTTAGTTCAGTAATTCGGTGTTACTGTGACAGGAAAGATTAAAGGTATATCAGAAACAATTTTCTATTGCTACCCATTCTTATTCTTTGTTGTCTAAGTGTCTTTTTTTAGTCCTTGAATTTATCTCAAGTAGCAAAAATTTCTATCAACACAACAGTTAATCCATGGCATGGCATCTGAGTAAAAATGAATAAATTAATAAATAAATCTGCATTATAAAATGTTCCTCTGACTTTATACTTTGAAACATACATTTTCAGTAATGACTACACTCTAAAAGACTTCACTGTGAAAAAGGAAGACAATCATAATTTTTCAAATGTCAGTTTTATTCTTGTGTAAGATTACTTTCACTGACAGAAAAACTACTTTATAGAACTCTGAAATGTAGTCAACTTTTTTTTAACTCTTGGGGGAGAAATCCTAACAAGTAGATAGAGCACTTCTTTAAGGAACAGGACTACCTCTTTTAAGGAAATAATTTTTCCCTAAAATCACTTTTTTATTTTATTTTATTTTATTTTATTTTATTTATTTATCTGACAGAGAGAGACACAGCAAGAGAGGGAACACAAGCAGGGGGAGTGGGAGAGGGAGAAGCAGGGTTCCTGCCGAGCAGGGAGCCTGATGCGGGGCTTGATCCCAGGACCCTGGGACCATGACCTGAGCCGAAGGCAGCCGCTTAACTGACTGAGCCACCCAGGCGCCCCTCCCTAAAATCACTTTTTATTTGCAATATTAAGAAGAGTTTGGAAAATTGTTTATGTTTTTTGTTTTTTGTTTTGTTTTTAAGATTTTATTTATTTATTTGACAGAGAGACACAGCGAGAGAGGGAACACAAGCAGGGAGAGCGGGAGAGGGAGAAGCAGGCTTCCCGTGGAGCAGGGAGCCCGATGGGGGCTTGAGCCCAGGACCCTGGGATCATGACCTGAGCCGAAGGCAGACGCCTAACAACTGAGCCACCCAGGTGCCCCGTTTATATGTTCTTTTTAAATCAGAGGCTGAAAAAAATTTTTTTCCCAATTTTTCTCCAATTTTTTTTTTTTTTTTAGATTTTATTTATTTATTTGAGAGAGAGAGAGAATGCGAGAGAGAGCATGAGAAGGGGGAGGGTCAGAGGGAGAAGCAGACTCCCCGTGGAGCAGGTAGCCTGACGCGGCTCTCGATCCTGGAACTCCAGGATCCTGACCTGAGCCAAAGGCAGTCGCCCAACCAACTGAGCCACCCAGGCACCCTCCAATTTTTTCTTGTGGTACAATACACGTAACAAAACTTACTACATTAACCATTTTTTAGCGGTAATTCAGTGGTATTACGTATATTCATATTTTTGTAAATCCATCATCACCATCTTTCTCTAGAACTCTTTTCATCTTGCAAAACTGAAATTCTGTACCTATTAAACAGTACCTCTCCATCACCTCCATTCCTCCCCTCTGGCAACATCCTTCTTCTGTCCTCCTTCCCTCTCTCTCTCTCTGCCCCACCTCCTCATCTCTCTTTTCTTTATTCCCTTTTCCCCCATGCCCCAGCCTCTGGTAATCACCATTCTACTCTACTTTGTTGCTATGAGTCCAGCTTTTTCTCCCCCTCTCTTTAGATTCCACATAAAAGTGAGATCATGTAATATTTATCTTTTGGTGTATAGCTTATTTCACTTAGCATAATATCCTGCAAGTTCATCCATGTTATCACAAATGGCAGGAATTCCTTCCTTTTAAAAACGGAATAATATTCCAATGTGTTTATTTCATATCTTCCTTATAGATTCATCTGTCAGTGAACACTTAGATTGTTTCCATATCTTGGCTATTGTGAGTGATGCCAGCAATGAACATGGGAGTGCAGATATCTCTTCAAGATTGTGATTTTACTCCCTTTGGATAGTAGATTTCCTTTCCCAGATTGTTTGATTACTTTATGTTGAAAGGTTTTATGAGGATACAGTTTATTAAATTGTTCTGAGCACTGATAATATTTCTGTATATATACATATACATGCATATACACACCTATCGATATGTATAATCACATATAAACATTTTGAAAAACATGGCTTATTAAAGTATGGAATATAAGAATGCATGTGCTAATGTGTATGCAATTAAACATTTGGATCAATGTTAATATAAAATGTAAAATATTTCAATAAATCAGAATCTTGCCCAAAACAAATTAGTCATTTTGTATTTTGTAGTTCTATATTGAAACCAACAAAATAACATTGTAAGCAATGAGAGACTACCCTTATTTGCTTAAAAATAAGTGCTATGGTTCAAGGTCTTGTATAAATCATTAACAGAGATAATTTAACTTCATTTATATTGGAAGTTATGAACTGTTCTAAGGTGTGCCAAGAGGACAAATAAAACTCCAGCCAAATAATGGCACATCATATCTTTCCAAAATCAAGTTACTCAAATGTCACATCAAGACAATGACAATCTTAAAACAAATTTGCAACATGTCAAAGCATAATTAGCAGCTGTTGAAAATATATACAATCTTTCTAAATTTTCATGAGATACCCTAAACATATTCTTTAAAAATTTTAAAGATAATAAATATGTTTTAGGTAGATGTTGATATTATTTAATTATTAAAATATTTTCTGAGAAAGACAAATACTATATGATTCCACTCATATTTGGAATCTAGAAAATAAAACAAGTGAATAAACAAAAAGCAGAATGAGACCTATAAATATAGAGAACAAACTGATGATTATCAGAGAAAGGGGGTGCGAGGATGGACAAATGGGTGAAGGGGAGTAGGAGACACGGGATTCCAGTTATAGAATAAATAAGTCTTTAGGAATAAAAAGTATAGCATAGAGAATATAGTCAATGATATAATAATAACGTTGTATGGTGGCAGATGGTAGCTACACTTGTTAAGCATGCATAAATCATAGAAATGTTGAATCACTGTGCTATATACCTGAAACTAATGTAGCTATAAATGTAGTTATATATATATATAATTTCAATTTTATTTGAAATTATATATACATATGTAATTTTGATTTTATTTGAAATTGGTTGAATTATCCCTCTTGTGCAGATTCAACTAATTAATATGATAGGTTAAAATACTAATTGTAATGTTAACAACAAAGGAAATTTTTTGTGTTAAATTTCCACTAGATTTGATCTTAGATTTGATCTCAATAGACTGACTTTAGTGTTTACCTTTAAACCATTTTGCTATATGGTTTGCTTTAATATACATCAAATCATGTTCTCAATTGCAAAGAACTCATAAATAAGGTGATATTAGTTTTAGAAAATATTTGAAAAAATAATATGGTTATTGGATGAGGTCTTTGTCAAAATAATTATTAAAAAAATGTTCTACATTCTTTTGGCAATTTCACTGACCATTTAAGATGTATAGATATTGGAATAATGATGAAAACAAAGCTGTTCTATATCTTCATTTTGTCATTTTTCTTTTCTATATCTCTGGAGAAGTAAAAGTCAGAAGCCTGTATAGTGAAAGTAGGACACACTACAGAACATTGAAGGAAAAGTTACCAGCTGATAGTAGCAAATGTCTGCCTAAAGATTACACAGTTGACACTTTAATTATTAACTAAGGAATGATGTTTGTAATAATTCATATCCTATGCATGAAAGATTTTAATACTAGCTAATAAGTAGAACAATTTATATTTTTAGACAAAATGGAGAAATGCTAGAAAAATTCTGATGTAAAAATTAGCTCAAGTGAAAATAAACATACTTGTTTAGCAACAGAAGAATGTGGTAAAGTAGAAATGAAGATAAAAGTTTGGACATGCTTCTAAAATACATCTGTATATTTCTCTGTTATGATTTATGTACAATCATTACTTAAAATGTGACTAGAGGAATTGATTTGTGGCACTGTGAGAGGAAAATATACCATTTATGTAACATTTTTATTAAGAAAAAGCAATTTTTATGTGGTGAGTGTTAATAAAAACCCATAAATGTGGTAATTAATGTTCAGAAATAGATGAAGTCCAAGTCTGTAATAGATATCTACTATTTGTTTTATTTTGGTGCTTACCTGGTGTTTCTTCTGTTAAAAATCATTCCCACCATGTGGATGACATATAATCAGATTACCCTGTGGTCCTTTGACCAGTGATTGGTCCAATGTAGTCTAAACTAATCAAACCAGAGCTGTCTCTGGAAAGCTGACAGATTTCAGGGAAGAAGAGCCCTACATTCTGAATTTGCTATTTGAAAATAATGTGAAGTTGGACTGCCAATGGCCATGATGCTTGCCACTTGAAATGAGCTTAACTGAGAGATGAGAGAGTGAGCCCAGATGATATTGTTTGAATCTCTGTATCTATCTGTGTCTAAAGTTAGTTTTGCTTTATATGTTTCAATTATGTGAGAGAAAGTTTCTACTTTTGCTTAAGATATATTGAAATGAAGTTCTCTCATTGCAACTGAAAGAAAGATAAATTTAGGATTGACACATGTAGAATAAACCTGACTAGAAACACTTTCTATAAAGGTTTCACAGACTATTGCCTATAATTTTTTAAGGGCTATATATTGTCAGCAAGATTTATAAGCCCCTATTTAAATGAAGTTATAGATCTGAGTTCTGCTTACCTCATACTGGTTTTTCTTCTTGTCTTGACAAGATTCTGGCTAATTTTGCCATATTATTTAATAATAAAATGATTGTTTCCATGTAGCAGGATCAGTATGAAAATCTGATTTCTCATACAAAATCAATTTCTTTTGCAAAATTTCTTACATTTTTTGTTTTGTAAATGTCTAACCTAATAATTTGTGTTGCATTCACATACCCCCTGCTAAACACCTGCTTCCTATTACTTATTACACCAGGAATAGCATATGCATGGAATTGCTGTTTTATCACTCACAATGATTATTTTTCTATCTACTTTTTTTGTCTTCTATTACAATGTAATTTTGATATAAGTAGTAACTTCGAGATTGACAAAAAAAAAAAAAAAAACACAACCACCATCAAACAAACTTGACTATGTGGTACTTTTTACAGAAGATAATAAAAAATTTTATGGCTTTATAAGAATTTGTTTTCATTCAGAAATTATTCCATGTAAAATATCCTGGGGCTACAAATATTCAACAGATGTGACAAAGTTACCATGGTAAATGACATTCTCACAAATCATGCCAAAGAACAATTACAGTATATTTGTATACAAGTCTTAATTTCAACTTAGATGTAAGTTAATAGTGTTAGAAAAAGTTTAGGAGGTAGAAATAGGGAAGAAGATTGTAAAAATCATCTAAATACTTTAAAAATGGAGCAAAGAAAATAATGAAAGGCAGAGAAAAAAAAAGGTTTCAACAAAAATAAGAACTGAAAGTACTGAAGTTACTATGGAGACTGAGCTATATGTGGAATTACTCAAGCCCAGAATTAAGTGTAAACAAGGTAAAAGTTGGGGATTTGCTCAAAAGCAATCACTTGGGGAGCTTTAACTGGCTTATTAAAAATCCCCTTTGAACTTCAGTACTGCAGAAAGGAGAAGGGAAATGACAACAAAAAGGATTCTAGTCGATAAAAACATTCTAAAATTGCCATGAGAAATGGCTCAAAGTAAGAACTGAAAATTTTTGAGAGAGCCTGAATGACCTATAGAATTAATAGAAAGATATAGAGCTTTTTGAATAAATTGATTAATATTTCTATCACTGTACTTCCATGCTCTGAGGTAATGTACTTGTCTACATATTTTTAGACCCTTGAAACTGCATGCTTATTGAAGAAACTTTATGCATTATTCTTGCTACCATATTTAAAATTTCTTTTGCTTTATAAAAGATTATTGAAATCACCATTTCTTTTCATTTTTTGTACAACTCTTTTTAAAAAAATATTATCAAAGTATAGTTGACAAACAATGTTATGTGAGTTTCAAATGTAGAACATACCAATTTGACAATTCTATACATTACTCAGCGTTTACCACAGTAACTGTAGTCACCATCTGTCATCACACATTATTACAATGTTATTACTTATATTCCTTATGCTGTATTTTTCATTTCCATGACTTATTTATTTTATAACTATAATTTGTATCTCTTAATTCCTTTCACCTATTTCACCCATCCATCTATTCATCTCCCCTCTGATAAGCACCAGTTTGTTCTTTGTGTTTAAGAGTCTGTTTATTGTATGTTTGTTTGTTCATTGGTTTTGGTTTTTAGATTCCACATGTAAGTGAAGCCATATGATACTTGTCTTTCTCTGTCTGATTTATTTCACTTGTAATGTACTCTAGGATGATCCCAGGTTGAGGCAAATGGCAAGATCTGATATTTTTGAAATGGTTTCGGGGCCAAGTTAGTCTGCATGTAAGCCCTTTAAGAATAGATTTCCTTTTCTCTACTGTTCTATAATTTCCCAGGATGCACTCCCTTTTAATTGTCAAAGCCAAATGTTTTGGGTGTTCAGATCTCCTGTGCAGAATCTGAGGATTGGGGCACCTGACACGGAGCTCAAATCTCTTACCCCTCAGAAAACAGTTCCATACCTTTGAGATCCCTCCCAACCATAGAATACAGAACCTTGGATGTGTTCCAGACTGTAACTCTGTTTCTTCTACCTATCTCAGTCCTGTCCCTTGTTATGGAGGCTTTATCCAATTTCTAGGACTCCCTCAGACAGGATTATTCCATATGTAGATATAGATTTGTTGTGCACATGAGTGTAGGTGAACTCAGATCTTCCTATGCAGCTGTCTTGAACCCTCTGCCTCTGTTTTCTATTTTTTTTTAATATTTTCTATCCCTTTGTTGAAATTCTCACATTTTTATGCATTGCTATCCTGATTTCCATGAGAGTCTGTAACTATTATTTTAAACTCTACATTGGGTAAGTCATTTATATCCATTTCATTAAGATCAGTTTCTGGAGATTTGATTTGTTCTATTTTTGGAACATTGTCCCCTGCTTCTTCATTTTTTTTCTTGACTTTCTGTGCTGTTTGCTCTGCGTTAGATAAAACAGCCACTTTTCAGTCTTAATAGACTGGTCTTATGTAGGATATGAACTTCATCAATCAGCTTTGCCTGAATTCCTGATTCCCTCTCAATTCTTGTGGTTTCCAATCAATCCTCTTAATACTTTTTAAAAAGCTTTACTAATGAAGTATAGTTGACATACAGTGTTACATAAGTTTCTGGTGCACAACATAGTGATTCAACAATTCTATACATTATTCAGTGCTCACCATGATAAATGTAGTTAGCACCTCCACTGTTAAACCCAAGTTTGCTGCCTATCACTCAAAAGGCCAATACTCAAGAGAAGTTTTGAATGGAAAGGAATTTGAACTTTAGTCAGTAGGCTGACAGACTCTTGTCCAAAAGCCAACTCCAGGGATTTTTGCCTGGCCCAAGGCTGTTTTTGTTTGTTTGCTTGTTTGCTTGGAGTTTAGGGTAGTTAATCAGTAAAGGGAGTGCAGTGGTCTGCAACATTTCTTGATTGCATGCAGACTGGATGGTGCCAGCTACAGAAGTTCTCTCAGTGTGAAGCAGTCCAGATTCTGTTTTGTGACATGCAGGAATGCTCTTTTTTTTCTGCAAAGGAGGGGAAGGTCTGCAGGTACACAAAGGAAGCTAGTAAAATCATTTGTGTGACCTAAAAAAAAAAAAAAAAAGAAAGAAAGAAAAGAAAAAAAACTGCTAAAAAAAAATGCTAGGCTAATCAAAAAGCCTCAGCAACTTCAAACAGACTTGTTGGCCTCTCTGGGCCTTGGAAAGTTTTAGTCCTTCCTTCACTCCTCAAGGCCAGTGGTCTGTCTGCTACAGATTAAGGGACTGATGTCAGCAAGTAACGAGTGAGTCAACGTGGAGCAAGATAACCCTTAAGACCAGTTGGTGTGCTTTAGCATCACCATTCAACATTATTACAGTATTATTGACTGTATTCCCTATGCTGTTCTTTTCATCCCTGTGACATTTCTTTTATAATTGGAAGTTTGTAAATTTTAATCCTCTTCAGCTATTTCCCAACCCCACAAACCCCCTTCCCTCTGGCAACCACCAGTTTGTTCTCTGTATTTCTGAGACTGTTTGATTTTGTGTGGGTCTGTGCGTGTGTGTGTGTGTGTGTGTGTGTGTGTGTGTGTTTTAGATTCAATATATAAGTAAAATATGGTATTTGTTCTTCTTTGTCTAACTTAATTCACTTAGTATAATACCCTCCAGCTCCATTCATGTTGTTATGAATGGCAAGATTTTATTCTTTTTTATGGCTGATTAATATTCCATTGTGTGTATATAGACCATATCTTTTTATCCATTCATCTCTCCATGGACACTTGCATTGTTTTCATATCTTGGCTATTGCAAATAATGCTGCAATGAACATGGGCCTGCATATCTTTTTAAATTAGTGTTTTAATTTCTTTAATACTCAGAAGTATAATTCTGGATATGATATTTATATTTTTGATTCTTTGAAGAACCCCCATAGTTTTTTCCATAGTAGTTGCATCAATTCATAGTCTGACCAACAATGCACAAGAGTTCCATTTTTTCCACATCTTCACCAACATTTGCTATTTCTTGTGTTTTTGATACTAGTATCCTGACTGGTATGAGGTGATATGTCATTGTGGTTTTGATTTGCATTTTCCTGATGATTAGTGATGTTGAGCATCTTTTCATGTGTCTGCTGGCCATCTATGGGTCTTTGGGAAAAATGTCTATTCAGATCCTCCACCCATTTTTAAAATGGATCATTTGCGATTTTTGGTGTTGAGTTGTATAAGTTCTTTATATATTTTGGATAATAACTCTTTAAGATATATATCATTTACAAATATTTTCCAGTTAGTAGGTTGCCTTTTTGTAGATGGTTTCCTTTACTGTGCAAAAGCTTTTTATTTTGATGTAGTAACAATAGTTTATTTTTACTTTTGTTTCCTTTGCCTGAGGAGACATATCCATAAATATGTTGCTCAGGCTGATATCCAAGAAACTACTGCCTATGCGCTCTTTTAGGAGTTTTATAGTTTCGAGTGTCACATTTAGATCTTTAATCCATTTGAGTTTATTTTTGTGTATGGTCTAAGAAAATAATCCAGTTTCATTCTTTTGTATATAGCTGCCCCGTTTTCCCAGCACCATTTGTTGAAGAGACTGTCTTTCCCCATTCTATATTCTTGCCTCCTTGTCATAGATTACCTGACCATATAAGCATGGGTTTATTGCTTGGTTCTATATCCTGTTCCATTTATTGATATGTCTATTTTTTTTTTTTTTTTGCCAGTACTATACTCTTTTGATTAATTTAGACTTGTACTATATTTTGAAATCAGGGAGCATTATACCTCCTTTCTCAAGATTGCTTTAGCTATTCAAAGTCTTCTGTGGTTTCATACAAGTTGTAGAATTTTTTCTAGTTCTATGTAAAATACTATTAATATTTTGATAGGGATTGTATTAAAATTTTAGATGGATTTTGGTAGTATGGCTATTTTAATTATATTATTAATTCTTTCAATCCATGAGCATGGCATATCTTTCCATTTATTTGTGTTGTCTTCAGTTTCTTTCATCAGTGTCTTATTGTTTTCAGAGTATAGGTCTTTTACCACTTTGATTAAATTTATTCCTAGGTATTTTATTCTTTTTATGCATTTGTAAATAGGATGGTTTTATTAATTTCTCTTGCTGCTATTTTGTTATCAGTGCATAGAAATGCAACAGATTTTTGTATATTAATATTGTGTTCTGCAACTTTACTGATTTCGTTTATTCTAATAGTTTTTTTGGTGGAAATTTTAGGGTTTTTTTATGAATGGTATCCTATCCTCTGCACATAATGAGTTTTACTTCTTCCTTGCCAAATTGGATGCTTTCTATTTCTTTTCATTTTCTGATTGTTTTCCTTAGCACTTCCTATACTATGCTGAACAAAAGTGGTGAGAGTGGACATCCTTATCTTTTTCTTGATCTTAGAGGAAAAGCTTTCAGTTTTTCATAATTGAGTAGGATGTTAGTTGTGAGTTTCTCCTATATGGTCTTTATTATGTTGAGGTATGTTCCCTCTAAACCCACTTTGTTGAGAGTTTTCATCATGAACAAATGTTGAATATTGTCCAAATGCTTTTTTTAAATTTACTGAGATGATCATATGTTTTTTATCTTTCATTTTGTTAATGTGATATATCATGGTGATTAATTTGCAGATATTGAACCATTCTTGTACCTTCAGAATAAATCACACTTGATTGTGATGAATGATCTCTTAATGCATTGCTTAATTCAGTTTGCTGATATTTTGTTGAGGACTGTTACGTCTATGTTCATCAGAGATATTGGGCTGTAATTTTCTTTTTTTGTAATATCTTTGATTTAGGTATCTGGGTAACATTGGCTCTAAAGAATGTATTTTGAAGCTTTTCTTCCTCTTTGACTCTTTTGGAAAATTTTGAGAAAGATAGTTATTAACTCTTCTTTAAATATTTGAAGTTTTAACCTATGAATCCATCTGGTCCTGAAATTTTTTTCTTGGAGGTTTTTTGATTAGTGATTCAGTTTTGTTACTAATAATCAGCCTGTTCAGATTTTCTATTTATCCCTGATTTAGTTTGGGAAGGTTATATATTTCTAGGAAATTATCCATTTCTTCTAGGTTTTTCCAATTTGTTGGCATATAATTTATCATAGTCTCATAATCTTTTCTATTTCTGTGCTATAAGTTGTTACTTCTATTTTATCTCTGACTTTATTTGAGTCCTCTCCTTTCTTTTTTCTTGATATGAACCTGGCTAAAGTTTTATCAATTTTGTTTATTTTCAAAGAAGCAGCTCCTTGGTTTCATTGATCTTTTCTATTGTCTTTTTTGGTCTCTAATTTATTTCTGCTTTGATCTTTATTATTTTTTTTTCCTACTAACTTGAGTCTTTGTCTTCTTCAATTTCTTTTACTATAATATTAGATCATTTATTTGAGATTCTTCTTGTTTCTTGAGGTAGGCCTATATCGCTATAAACTTTCCTCTTAGAACTTTTTTGCTGAGTCCCAAAGATTTTGGATCATTTGTTTCCATTTTCATTTGTCTTCAGGAATATTTTATTTCCTTTAAGTAGCATGAGAGTTAAAAGACAAGACGTTTTTAAGTGGTACAAGATCACACCTAGTGGCTATACATTTGGGCTCAATGCAGAAGAAGCAGATAAAAACACACAAGTGCCAGTTTTTCTTGGGAAGGGATTTGACCACATACTTTTCCAGCTGTTTTTTGAAAGTCCATCTTCTACCCTGTCTGCATCTGGGTTCTGTGATCCTCCTCTCTGGGGCCTCTAATGGGTTTTGGCACACCCTCAACTACTAGAAGCCTCTAAGAACAAAGAGAGGTGAAGCCTCTGGGTGGCTCAGTCAGTTAAGCATTGGACTCTTGATTTTGGCTCAGGTCATGATCTCAGGGCTGTGAGATCAAGCCCAGCATTGGATTCTGGGCTCAGCATGGAGTCTACTTAGGAATTCTCTCTTCCCCCCCCCCACCCGCCCACTTGTGCTCTCTAAATAAATAAATAAATAAATAAAATCTTTAAGGAAAAAAAAGAAAAAGGGGATTGAGGTTCATGTTCAAGTTGGTTACCATAGGAAGGCCTGAACTCACCTCCTCCATGGGCACACTGAATCTGTACCTACATATAGAACAATTTTCCTCCTGAAGAACTGAGGGCTGCCTGAAGAGCTTTGCACAACAAGGGGTAGAAGGACCAAATAGAGAATGGCAGGAGAAATGAAAACACAGTAATGGTGGAAACCCCACCCCTGATGCCACAAACTGCAGTAGGGAGGGATAGACCTAAAGGATCAGGAAGGTGCATCTACCCTGGGGCAGAGCAGAAAAGCTACCTTTTTTTTTTTTTTTTTTATGATTTTATTTATTTATTTCAGAGAGAGAGAGTGAGAGACAGAGAGCATGAGAGGGAGGAGAGTCAGAGGGAGAAGCAGACTCCCCACTGAGCAGGGAGCCTGATGTGGGACTTGATCCCAGGACTCCAGGATCATGACCTGAGCCGAAGGCAGTCGCTTAACCAACTGAGTCACCCAGGAGCCCTGAAAAGCTACCATTTAAAAGGGGAACTAGAGGGGCACCTGGGTAGCTCAGTCAGTTAAGTGTCTGCCTTTGGCCAGGTCATGATCTCAGGGGCCTGGGATAGAGCCCCGCATCGGGCTCCCTGCTCAGGGGGGAATCTGCTTCTCCCTCTGCCCCTCCCCCTGCTCATGCTCTCTCTCTCTCTATCTCTCTCTCAAATAAATAAATAAAATCTTTAAAGGGGGAACTAGAATATAAAGTAACCAGCCCTTGAGTGCCTGCCTAATGGCCAGGGAGCTAGCAAACAGTTTCTGGGGTCAGAGGGGCTGGTGAACATCATTGTTCACATTTCACCTTTCCCTTATTCATGCAGACAGAAGCAAGGTCCAGTCATTCTAGCCAGCCTGCTGCTTAAGTAAGCCCCAGGCCACTAGTCTACTCCAGCTCCAGATACTGTGGGGCACAAGAAAAAGCCAGGGTTCAAAAGGAATATAAAGGAATTAATCCTCTGCTAAATGATGGGAGACCTACTAGAATATTCTCCAGGATTGGAGGTCCTGGCAAGCACGATTGTTTATGTCCCCCCTCTACCTTGATAATGCAGATAAAAGAAGGGTCTGGATGCTCTGGAGGGCATGTTGCCCTAATGAGCCTTAGGACTCTCCTTGATTTCTTCATTGTCCCATTGTTTGTTTAGTAACAAGTTTTTCAGCCTCCACATGTTGGTGTGCTTTCCAGTTTTTTTCTTATAATTATTTACTAGTTTCATACCATGGTGGACAGAAAAGATGCTTGATATGATTTTAATCATATATTGAAACTAGATTTGCTAGTCCATTTCACAACCATTGAAATGGAAACCATGGAATGGTATAACTGATTTGTATCAGGAAATCTGTTATAGCATTATTGTTCTAGCATGTTTTTCTTTAGAAACATGTGTATTAAGCTAAAGTTAAAATAACCTTGCATTTTCTGAGCATTCAGCAATGGGGTCAGGTAGTATGTGGTGAAAATATCTCATTCATTCCATATAGTCTTTGTAAATCTGAAATACTGATTTTAAAGCATAGCTATGAACTATCCACAGAATTGATAATCCATATAAGAAGGTTAAATACAGAATATTCAGTGTCTTGCTTATTACTTGAAGCAAGATATACACAATGATTGAAAAAATTTTCTGAAGTCCAGGTAAATTTGTTCAAATATTCTCTAGTGTGTACTACTTACTGTCAGTCACTTAGTGTCTTTTTTACATTTCAGAAAGTAGCAAGTTTTTCCAGCATTATATGGGATAATATTAATTAACATCAATAGTCCTGAAATTACTCAAGAATTCCTCCTTGTCCTGAAGAAAGCTTGCAGTTTTGCAACTCACCCTAAGGCATTTCTTATTAATGAAAAAAAAAAAAAAAAAAAGGAAAGAAAAAAGAAGGAAAAAACAATACAATCGGCTGTGGCAGAGATTATTACTGCTTTTCAATATTTGTGCTATTCTTTTCTTTTTTTTTCCTGGTTGCCATGTAAGCTTTTCGTTTATTTACTATTCAGTCTTCTGTATTTAAGTGAGGAGATGTAAATGAGAATCTCCCATTGCAATGTGTGCAGAAATGACATGTACCACCTCTTAAACTTGCTCATATAAATCTAAATGCGGCTCTCACGCTGTTTCTCTGTCTGCTGATTGAATGGAGAGGACTTCTAGGATCAAGAAGAGAACAGAGTGACAAGAAAAAGGAGCCAGGGTGTTTGAGTGCCTGGGAGAAGTAGAGCCACCCTAAACATATTAGATAGTAATGTAAGGAAAAAAATAAACCTTCCAGTGGGAAGACGCTGAAATTTTGGAATTGTTTGAGCAGTTAATGTACCCTGAGCATACCGAAACTACAATATTCTCAGATTTACATTAGTTTGGAACCAGAAACATATTCTCAGGAAAAATTTTTATATTTATATTTCATATATACATTGATTTTGTAATTTTTTAGTTAACTAAAGTGATAACTACGTTAACTGCTTATAGATGAAAGGAAAGAAAGCCCCAATATTTTCTGTAATGAATAAACACACTATTGGGAAAGAGGGACACTTGTGTTGCAATGCATTTTTTAATATAATAAAGGAAAATAATTATCTTTAACAATAAGGGTTAGGAATGGCTTCATATAGGAATCTTAAGCTGGGTCTTGAATAGTGATTATGAGTTTGCTGGACAGCAAATGCAGCATGAGATGCATATGCAGAATTTTTTATTTTGTGGCATGTTAAAAAAGTATTTTGTTTTAAGGGAATATGACATCTGGAAATGTTCAATCTGCTGCTGAAAATATTAGAGGCTGAGAGAAAGTGTTAGATGAGAGAAATATGTAGATGTCATTATTTTATAATAGACAAAGCTACCACAGGAATGGATAAAGAAACCATCTGGTGATCCAATAGAGAAAGGGTCAGCAAGTTATAAAACATGGGCTAAATATCTTCTCCCATTTAGTAAGTTGCCTTTTCATTTTGTTGGATGGTTTCCTTTACTGTTAAAAATCTTTTTATTTTGGTGTAGTAACAGTAGTTTATTTTTGCTTTTGTTTCTTTTGCCCAAGGAGAATTATCTAAAAAAAATGTTGCTGAGGCCAATGTAAAACAAATTACTGCCTGTGTTTTCTTCCAGGAGTTTTATGGTGTCATGTCTCACATTTAGGTCTTTAATCCTATCTGAGTTTATTTTTGTGTATGGTGTTAAAAAGTGGTCTAGTATCATTCTTTTGCATGTAGCTGTTTAATTTTCCCAGTACCATTTATTAAAGAGAACGTCTTTTCCCCATTGTATATTCTTGCCATCTTTGTCATAGACTAATTATGTAAGTGTGGGTTTATTTCTGGGCTATTCTGTTCTATTGATCTATGTGTCTATTTTTGTGCCAGTACCATATTGTTGTGATTATTATAGCCTTGCAGTATATCTTGAAATATGGGATTGTGATACCTCCAGCTTTGTTCTTCTTTCTCAAGATTGCTTTGACTACTCAAGGTCTTTTTGATTCCCTACAAATTTGAGTATTATTTGTTTTAGTTCTGTAAAAAATGCTGTTGGTGTTTTAATAGGAATTGCATTGAATCTGCAGATTGCCTTAATAGTATGGTCATTTTAACAATATTAATTCTTCCAATCCATGAGCATGGAATATTTTTCCATTTGTTTGTGTCACCTTCAATTTCCTTTATGTTTTAATTTTCAGAGTATATGTCTTTTACCTCTTGGTTAAGTCTATTCCCAGTTATTTTCTTTTTGGTGCAATTGTAAATGCAATTGTTTTCTAAATTTCTCTTTCTGCTACTTTGTTATTAGTCTATAGATATACAACCAATTTCTCTGTATTAATTTTGTATCCTGCAACTTTACTGAATTTATATATTCTAATAGTTTTTTGGTGAAGTCTGTAGGGTTTTCTATGTATAGTATCATGTCATCTGCAAATAGTGACAGCTTTGCTCCTTCCTTACCAATTTGGATGTCTTTTATTTCTTTTTCTTGGTATGCTATGATAGAACTTCCAGCACTATGTTGAATAAAAGTGGTGAAAGTGGACATCCTTGTCTTGCCCTAATCTTAGAGGAAAAGCTCTCAATTTTTTACCATTGGGAATGATGTTAGCTGTGGGTTTTTTATATAAGTATGGCCTTTGTTATGTTGAGGTATGTTCCCTCTAAACCCACTTTGCTGAGAATTTTTATCAGGAATGGATGTTGAATTTTGTCAAATGCTTTTTTCTGCATCTATTGAGATGATCATACAATTTTTCTTTGTTTTGTTAATGTGGTATATCATGTTAATACATTTCTGAATATTGAATCATCCTTGCATCCCTGGCACAAATCCCGCTTGATTATGGTAAATGATCCTTTTAATTTATTGCTGAAAGTGGTTTGCTAATATTTTTTTGTGTCTACTTTTATCAGGGATATTGGCCTTTTTTTTTTTTTTTCACTTTTCTGATTCTGGTGTCAGGGTAATGCTGACCTTTTAGTCTGTATTTGGAAGCCTTTTTCATCTTCTATTTTTTGAATAGTTTGAGAAGAATAAGTATACTTCTTTTTCAAATATTTGTTAGAATTTACCTGTGAAAATGACTGGTCCTGGACTTCAGTTTCTTGGGAGCTTTTTGATCACTAATTTAATTTTGTTACTAGTAATCAGTCTGTTCAGATTTTCTATTTCTTCCTGATTTAGTTTTGGAGGATTGTATGTTTCTAGAAATTTCCCCACTTTTTAAAATTGTCCAGGTTGTTGGCATAAAATTTCATAGTAGTCTCTTGTAATCCTTTATATTTTTTGTCATGTTGGTTGTTCTACTTTCTTGTTTCTGATTTTATTTGACCTCCCCCCTACCCTTTCTCTTCCTTGATGAGTCTGGCTATATAGATTTACCAGTTTTGTTTCTCATCTCAATCAACTCTTGCTTTTATTGATCTTCTCTATTTCTTTTTCTTTCTTTTTTAGTCTTTATTTCATTTATTCCTGTTCTGATCTTCCCCCACCCTTCTACTAAACTTGCAATTTGTTCACTCTTCTTTTTCTAGCTCATTTAGGTAAAATATTAGATTGAGACATTTCTTCTTTCTTGAGGTAGGCCTGTGTAACTATAAATCTTCCCCTTAGAACTGCTTTTGCTATGTCCCAAGATTTTGTACACCTGTGCTTTCATTTTTGTCTCATGCATTTTTTGATTTCCTCTTTGATTTCTTGTTTGACTTATTAAGTGAGTAGTAGGATGATGTTTAGCTTCCATGTGTTTGGGTTTTTTCCAGTTATTTTCTTGTAACTGGTTTCTAGTTTCAGACCATTGTGAATGGAAAAGATGTATGATCAATCTTCTTTAATGTGTTGAGATTTGTTTTGTGGCCTAATGTGATCTATCCTAGAGAATGTTCAACGTGCACTAAAAAGAGTGTGTATTCTGCTGTTTAAGGATGGAATATTCTATATACATCTGTTAAGTCCATCTGAACTAATGTGTTTTTTACAGACACTGTTTCCTTATTGATTTTCTGTCTTCATGATCTATTCATTGATGTAAGAGCAATGGTAAAGTTCCCCACTATGATTGTATTACTGTCAAATTCTCACTTTGTCTATATTTGTTTTATGTACTTAGGTGCTACTATGTTTGGTGACAGACATTTACAATCATTTTATGCTCTTGTTGGATTTATCCCTTTATCATTATGTAATGACATTTTTTGTCTCTTGTTACGGGTTTTGGTGTAAAGTCTATTTTAGGGGCACCTGGGTGGCTCAGTCGGTTTAGTGTCTGCCTTCTGCTTGGGTCATGATCCCAGGGTCCTGGGATCGAGCCCCACATCAGGCTCCCTGCTCAACGGGGAGGCTTCTTCTTCCTCTGCCCTTCCCCCTGTCTTGTGCTCTCTCTCATGCACTCTCTCTCTCTCTCTCTCTCTCTCTCAAAGAAAGAAAGAAATCTAAAAAAAAAAACAAAGTCTATTTTGTCTGATATAGGTATTGCCACCCTGTTTTTTTTTTTTTTTTTTTTCTCTTTCATTTGCATGGAATATTTTTTCCCATCCTTTTACTTTCAGTCTGTATATGGCTTTAGGTCTGAAGTTAGTCTCTTATAGGCAGGATGTAGATGGGTCTTACTTTTTTTTTTAATCCATTCTGTCACCAATGTCTTTTGATTAGAACATTTAGACCATTTACGTTTAAAGTAATTATTGATAGATATATACTTATTTCCATTTTGTTCATTGTTTTCTGGTGGTTTTTGTAGTTTTCATTTTTTTTCTGCTTGACTTTATTCTGATTGATGACTTTCTTTAGTGTTATGCTTGGCTTTTTCTCTTTACCTTTTGTGTATCTATTGTAGGTTTTGTGTTTGTGGTTCATATGGGATTTGCAAATAGCATTCTAAGTATATAACAATCTATATTGGTGGTCACTAAAGTTTGAACACATCTTAAAATAACTTATTTTTTATATCCCCTCCACATTTATATACATATTGTCATATTTACACCTTTTTAATCCTAATTTGCTTACTTATAAACATGGCCTTTTCTTTTCCACTTAAAGAAATCCCTTTAACATTTCTTGTAACACTGTTTAGTGGTGATGAACTTTTATTTTTTTTATTTTTTTTTAAATATTTTATTTATTTATTTGACAGAGAGAGAGCATGCACAAGCAGGCAGAGTGGCAGGCAGAGGTAGAGGGAGATGCAGACTCCCCGCAGAGCAGGGAGAGCCCGATGAGGGACTCGATCCCAGGACCACGGGATCATGACCTGAGCCAAAGGCAGTCACTTAACCAACTGAGCAACCCAGGCACCCCAGTGGTGATGAACTTTTAAACTTTTGTTTGTTTTAGAAACTCTTTATCCCTACTTCAATTCTGAATGATAACCTGGCCAAGTAGAGTATTCTTGATTGTAGTTTTTTGTTTTGTTTTGTTTTGTTTTGTTTTCCTTTCAACACTTTGAATATATCACACTTCTCCACTTCTGGCCTACAAAGTTCCTGCTAAAAAATCAGCTGATAGCCTGATGGAATTTCTCTTGTATGTAATTGTTTTCTTTTCACTTGCTGCTTTTAAAATTTTTCTATCTTTAACCTTTAATATTTTAATTACTGTGTGTCATGTCCAGACAACCTTGGATTCATCTTGTTTCCAACTCTCTGTGTACTTTAACTTGGATGTCTGTTTTCTTTCTCAGGTTAGGGAGGTTTTCAACTATGATTTCTTCAAATAAGTTTTCTGTCCTTTTCTCTCTCTCTTCTCCTGGGATTCCTATAATAAAAATGTTTATTTGCTTTATGTTGTATAAGAGAGCCCTTAACTGATTTTCATTTTATAAAATTATTTTTTCTTTTTGCTGTTCAGCTGGTTGCTTCTCATTGTCTTCCAGATCACTGATCTGCGTTCACTAATCTGCTGATTCCATATAGTCTGTTTTTCATTTAATGTTATATTCTTCAACTTTGATTCTTTTTTATATTTTCTTTTTGCTGAAGTTCTCACTGAGTTCTTCCACTCTACTCTCCAGTCTGGTGAGCATCTTTATAATCATTATTTTAAATTCTTTATCTGACATGTTGCTTATTTTCATTTCATTTAGTTTTTTATTTTTTTGAGGTTTTGTCTTTTTCTTTCATTTGAAGCATATTCTTCTGTCTCCTCATTTTGCTTGACTTCCTGAGTTTGTTTCTATGAATTACACAAAACAGTTACTTCTAAACTTGAAGGAGTGGTCTTATGTATGGTCATTCACTATGCAGACTGCCTGAAAACTTTGGCTGGCTGAGTGGAACTATGGCTGGTATGGGCTGGGGTTCCTCAGATGCTCTACAGAGGGGGTTCTCTGGTAGGTAGATAAAATGGGTTTAAGTCCTGGGTGGTCCTGGGGCCTTCCACATAAAGGGCACCCTGGCAGGACAGCTGAACCTGAAGTAGGTGCAAGCCAGGGTGTCCTAGGGCTCTACATGCAGAGGGCACTCTGACTAGGGCCAAAGAGGAGTACAAAGCAAGGGGTCTTAGAGCACTCAGGGTGTACCCCAGTAGGGCAGCTGAAGCTGAGTTAGGTCATTGGCCAATGTGTCCCAGGATGCTATATGCTTAGGGTACACTGGCAGGACAGCTAAAGCTAAAGTTGGTGCAAGCTGGGTAGCCCAGGGCTCTTCACACTGAGCATATCCTGGTGGGACATCTGAAACTGAAGTTGGTACAAGCTGGGGTGGCACAGGATGCTCAGCACAGGGAATGCCCAGATTGGGTGGCTGGAACTGAGGCAGAAATGGGCTGGAGGTTCCTGGGGTGCTCCACACAGGGAACACCTTGATGAGACAGCTGGATCTGAAGCAGATGTCAGCTAAGAGGTCCCAGAGTGCTCTGCTCCTCAGGTGCCCTAGCAAGCCCTCTGAAGCTGAAGTGGTGTGGGCCTGGAGTGTTAATGCAGTGTTTATGCCTGCGTCACTTAGGTGCAAAGACTGGAGTGGTAATGATCACTAACCAGGGATGTCTGGTGTTTTCTGCCCTGTGGGCACCTTGGTGGGATGGCTATGGCTAGTGTGGGCTAGAGGTCTGGGCCTCACTGAGGTGGCAGTCTGGTTAGGGGGCTTGGACTGGTCTGTGCTTTCAAGGCAAATGGGGAGTGTAACTATCAGCCTGCTACCTAGAGAGAGTCCCCTTACCCTTTGGCAGAGTTCTAGGGCTGATCCTTTTTATATGCTAGTTGTTCTTTAAACCATGGCTTTTCTTCTGTTCCCCAGCATGTCTGGTACTGGTGTGAGCTAGGGACCCAGGGTTTGTTGAAACAGTAGCCAGCTATGGCATCTGGATCCTGTTTCTGTTTTCACTATGACAGGAAAGGGGTAGCCATAAACCATGGTGTTCACCAGCCCTTTTGACCAAGGGAGAGTTTCAGCAGCTCTCCAATGTTTGGTGCTGTTCTAAGGCTAGATCTGTTATATTCTAATTTTAAATTGTGACTTTTTTTTTCTGTGCCCCGGGGCTTCTGGGGATGGTGTGGGTTAAGGATTTGGGCTCTCTGAGTGGCAGACTGGCTATGGTGCCCAGAACCCTGCTCCCATTTACACTATCAAAGTGAAATGAAAACATAAGCCATGGAGCTCACCAGCCCTTTCAACCTAAAGAAGAGTTACAGCAGCTCCCCTGTCACTTGGTGGAGTTCTAGGACTGGATCTTTTATATTCTAGTTTTACTTTTAAACCATAGTTTTTTTCTGTGCCCCAAGGCAGACAAATCAGCTTACAGTCCCTTAATACTATCTCGTCTGACTGCAGTTTGCAGCCTCTGAGTGGGGGTTCCCCTTATTACCATGTCTCCCTCTCTTTTGCTGTTCTCCATATGGTTTCTCTATCTTTTGTTGTGCAGAAGCTGTTCAATCAGCCATCTTTAGGAGAAATTGCTCTATAAATAGGTGTAGATTTGACGTGCTCATGGAGGATGTGAGTTCAGGGTCTTCCTATATTGCCATTTTGGACTGAAACCCAGCTTGACAACAAAAATTTCTGGTAGCATTTTGTTTGGGAATGCCTTAAATCTGGGGATCAATTTTGGGGAAATTGACATCTTGAAAACCTTGATTCTTCCAAACAATAATTACAGCATATATTCCCATTTATTTAGGTTTCTTTAATTTCTCTCAACAGTGTTTATGGTATTCTGTTACAGGTTGTTACATTTTGTCAGGCTTATTTCCACTTATATATTAGTTAAATTTCATTTCATGATTGTTTGTTAATCTTGTATCTTGCAATCTTTCTAAAATCACTCCAGTATTATTTGTATATTTGATTGAATTTTATTAAAATATAATCACATCATCTCTGAATAAAAAAGTTTAATTTTTTTCCATGCAATATAGATGCTATTTATTTGCTTTTTCTTGCCTCATTGCACTAAGTAGACATTCAGAATAGTGTTCAATAGAAGTGTTGAGAGTGGGCATGCTTGTCTTGTTCCTGATTTTTTTATAGAGACTCTTCCACAACTGAATGTGATTTTAACTATGGATTTAAGTGCACACAACCAGGTTGAAAATATTTGCTTCTATTCCTAGTTTTTTTTTTTTTAAGAGTTTTTAAATCTTCTTAATGAATTATCTTCTTTTTTTATTTTATTTTTTTAATTTATTTTTTATTATTATGTTATGTTAATCACCATACATTACATCATTAGTTTTTGATGTAGTGTTCCATGATTCATTGTTTGTGTATAACACCCAGTCCTCCATGCAGAACATGCCCTCTTTAATACCCATCACCAGGCCAACCCATCCTCTCACCCCCCTCCCCTCTAGAACCCTCAGTTTGTTTTTCAGAGACCATCATCTCTCATGGTTCATCTCCCCCTCTGATTTTCCCCCCTTCATTCTTCCCCTCCTGCTACATTCTTCTTTCTCCTTTTTTTTTTTTTAAACATATAATGTATTATTTGTTTCAGAGGTACAGATCTGAGATTCAACAGTCTTGCACAATTCACAGCACTCACCATAGCACATACCCTCCCCAATGTCTATCACCCAGCCACCCCATCCCTCCCACCCCCCACCACTCCAGCAACCCTCAGTTTGTTTCCTGAGATTAAGAATTCCTCATATCAGTGAGGTCATATGATACATGTCTTTCTCTGATTGACTTATTTAGCTCAGCATAATACCCTCCAGTTCCATCCACGTCATTTCAAATGGCAAGATTTCATTCCTTTTGATGGCTGCATAATATTCCATTGTATATATATACCACATCTTCTTTATCCATTCATCTGTCGATGGACATCTTGGCTCTTTCCACAGTTTGGCTATTGATCCAATCAAGAAATGGGCAGAAGGCATGAACAGACATTTTTCCAAAGAAGACATCCAAATGGCCAACAGACACATTAAAAAGTGCTCAACATCACTCGGCATCAGGGAAATCCAAATCAAAACCTCAACGAAATATCACCTCACACCAGTCAGAATGGCTAAAATTAACAAGTCAGGAAATGACAGATGTTGGCGGGGATGCGGAGAAAGGGGAACCCTCCTACACTGTTGGTGGGAATGCAAGCTGGTGCAGCCACTCTGGAAAACAGTATGGAGGTTCCTCAAAAAGTTGAAAATAGAGCTACCCTAAGACCCAGCAATTGCACTACTGGGTATTTACCCCAAAGATACAAATGTAGGGACCCGAAGGGGTACATGCACCCCAATGTTTATAGCAGCAATGTCCACAATAGCCAAACTGTAATGAATTATCTTCTTAATGAATTATCATCATATAACATCCACATTGATCTCATCCAGTGGTTTAAACTTCTAACACATGGTAGTTTTCATTTATAAGATTTTGATTTTTTTTTTTTTTTAAAGATCTCATGTGTATTAGTTTGCTTCAGCTGCCATAACAAAATACCAGAGGCTGGGTGGCATAAACAACAGAAATTATTTTCTCACATTTGGAAGTCTAAGATCAAATTGTTGCTAGTTTGTTTTCTCTTGAGGTTTCTCTCTTTGACTTCCAGACAGCCACCTTCCTGCCATGTCCTTATATGCTTTTTTCTTTGTTCACTGAAACCAAATACATCTTATCTCCAAAAACACAATTTAGTCCATAACACCATATTTATAGTTAACTTTTTGGAAATATGCAATAGACTTAAAATAACTCTTTTAACATGAATATCTGTTAATTCTATTATCTGTATATATTCTGGTTAGTTTTGTGTTTTTGTTTTAAAATTTTTAATCAATGTACATTGTGTTTCCAGATTCTTTGCTTGTCTGGTAATTTTAGATCGAATGTTAGATATTAATTTTACCTTATTGATGGAGATTTTTATAAATCTATAAATATTTTAAAACTTTGTTCTGAGAGGCAGTTATTTAGAAATAATGTGATTCTTTCAGCTCTTTCTTTTAAGATGTACTGTGTGGGTTTGGACAATTAGTCTAGGGATAATTATTCCTGAATACCAAGCAAGAAACTTTTGTGGACTCAATGCAATGCCCCATGACATGAGGTTTTTAATTCTGGCTGGTGGGAATAGGTACTTGTGTGAGTGCTGGTCACTATTATCTCTAAACTTTTCTGTTGGTTTTATCCCCAGCCTTGGGTGATTTTTTTACACACATGCATAATTATTACTCAGCTGAACATTTGAAGGGACACTTTTCAGATCACAGATGTTTTCTCTCTGTACACACTCTGTCCTCTGAACCATGCCTTGGCCTTCCTGGAATGTAAATTCATATCTTAAATATACTTGCAGTAATCTGATGGCATTGGCCATGAGAAATATAGTAAAAAAAAGTGACATTGTTTTTAATTGATATTAAAATATTTTATAAACCATATCAATGTATCACTGATTTTTCTAAACACTGAACAATTATTTTATTTTTTTTTCTTTCCCCAACCTGGAATCCCATTCTTTTATTTTTTTTTTGTTTTTTTTTTTGTAGTTTTTAATTTTATTATGTTATGTTAGTCACCATACAATACATCATTAGTTTTTGATGTAGTGATCCACGATCCATTGTTTTCGTATAACACCCAGTGCTCCATGCAGTACGTGCCCTCCTTAATACCCATCACTGGGCTAACCAATCCCCCCTCCCCCCTCCCCTCTAAAACCCTGTTTCTCAGGTCCATAGTCTCTCATGGTTCATCTCTCTCTCCAATTCCCCCCGCCCATTTTTCCCTTCCTTCTCCTAATGTCCTCCATGTTATTCCTTATGTTCCACAAATAAGTGAAACCATATGATAATTGACTTTCTCTGCTTGACTTATTTCACTTAGCATAATCTCCTCCAGTCCCATCCATGTTGATGTAAAAGTTGGGTATTCATCTTTTCTGAGGGCTGAGTAATATTCCATTGTATATATGGACCACATCTTCTTTATCCATTCATCTGTTGAAGGCAAAAATGGACAGGGAAAGAAACAACAAATGTTGGAGAGGTTGTGGAGAAAGGTGAACAATTATTTTTAACTAAATTATAACTATATTTATATTAATAGGTTATACTAAAAACCAACAACAAACATGCTTTAGTAAAGCTATCATACTAATAACTAAAATTGATACACACACGCACACACATATATATTAATTGTTATCCTTTACAGATTAGTCTTTGTAGCAGTTTTATATAAGATTAACATAGGACAAAAAATTCATTATTCATTATATGAATATAATAAAAAAAATTAAAATATTATTTTGAAGAGAAATGATTTTCAATAATTTCTTTAAACATTATTTTTTAAACTTAAAACATTCTGTAATTTCATTCCTTTCAAGGATAGCCATCTTCTCCTATGCATCAAAGTTGTTGATTCTAATTTTGAGTGTGAGATGGAAATGGTGAGGAAAGATAACAGCAAGTAGTTAGGGTCCACATGGAATCTGTTATAATTTGTCAGCTGATGATGAAATGGGTCCATTTCAAAAACTGGCATATGGAGGTGGATATATACATATACGGGTATGGCTAATGTAAAAAGCAAACATGAAAGAAGTGAAAGCCTGTCTACAGATGCCTTTTTTGTAAAAGCATGAAATGTTGAAAGCAAGGAGCAAGTTTTAGCATATTTTTGTCAATATTTTTTTTCTTTTTTTTTTTAAAGATTTATTTATTTTAGAGTGTGTGTGCATGTGCAAGTTGGGGGACGGGCAGAGGCAGAGAATCTCAAGCATACTCTGTGCTGAGCATGGAGTCCAATGAAGGGCTTGATCTCACAACCCTGAGATCATGACCTGGGCCGAAACCAAGAGTCAGAGGCTTAACCGACTGAGCCACCCAGGCACTCCTATTTTTGTTCATATTTTAAAATCAGGAAACAAGTTGCAACATATTTTCTCTATAAGCACTTAAGCAATCCATATTTGTAATGATTGGCTAATGCATTAAGTGATATACCAGACACTAATCAATTATACAATCTTTGACATAAAAACTCAGCAAAATTTAATTTTCTTTTATAAATCACTCTTTTGTATAAGTGAAGAATCAAGACTCTATCAACAATTGAGAGAGAAAATTTAAAAAATAAAGTCAACGTTTTAGAGAAAGAATTGCAATAATAGTAGTGACAAAACAAGGAAGAAACAAGCATGCCAGGTTATAGTAAGAATATTTAAGCATATTTTTAAGAAAGGCAAAACCACGTTATGTTGCAGGTATTAAACTCTTTTAGGAATATGGATAATATTCTCTAAACCATGATCTTTAAAAATGTATTTCAAGCAATGAATATTTCAGAAACTTAGAATGTCATAAAACCTGTTTCATTTTAAGCAAATATCTTTGTCATATCTGTTCATTTTGTCTTACAACAACCTTTGTCACTATATGTTCAATGAAGAGAAAATCAGCCTAGCTCTGGTGAATAAATTGTCATGATCACTGATCACCTATTCAACCATCTGGCTGTATTTGACACTTGATATATTAAGTGAAGGGACATATGTATAATCTTGGAATCATTTTTGAATCTACATTTTGAAAATAGTATTAAGGAATACTAAAATTTACTAACTAACAAGTGTAAAAGTGACAGCTAAATGCCAGACTCTCTACAATAGAACAAAGCAAATATATTACATTTTCTCTGAACATAAGATTTTAGGGGTGCCTGGGTGGCTCAGTTGGTTAAACCTCTGCCTTCAGCTCAGGTCATGATTTCAGAGTCCCAGGATTGAGCCCCACATCGGGCTCCCTGCTCAGTGGAGAGGCTGTTCCTCCCTCTGCCCCTCACCCTGCTCTCTCTCTCTCTCAAATAAACTCTTAAAAAAAAGATTTTATGATTATACTAAGAAGATAACACAACCAGTAAAATAATAGCAATGACAGTTAAACATTTATACTTTATGGAGTTTTTCTGGATTACTTAAGACTGTGTGAGTTGACATGAAGAAGACCATTCCCTCTAGACAGAAAAGATTTGTGTTACAGAATAACAAGATATGTAGTTGGAAAGGTAAGATATAGCAAATTTATTTCAAGTTTGAATTTTAATCATCAGTAATTGGACATGGTCCAATAAAGATAGGATGGTGATTGAAGGTTTCTGACCAAAAGAATATTACATGAAATCTTATGGTAATATATGAAGAAGGTTAGAAGGAGAAGAGAATGGAGACAGGGCAATAACTCATAACTCAGTTTACACAATTACCACATAAAAGAGACCAGGACAGTAGAAGTGGGAACAGTGATAAATCATACTGATATGTATTTTTTTTTTAAGATTTTATTTATTTATTTATTTGAGAGAGAGAGAGAGAGAGAGAGAGAAACAGCATGAGAGGGGATAGGGTCAGAGGGAGAAGCAGGCTCCCCGCCGAGCCGGGAGCCCGATGCGGGACTCAATCCCAGGACTCCGGGATCATGACCTGAGCCAAAGGCAGTTGCTTAACCAACTGAGCCACCCAGGCGCCCCGATATGTATTTTTGATATGATGTTATGAAAATAGCACTTAACCTCTTTAGTCCTCTTCTCAAAAACCCATAACACCGATGTAGTCATGAGAAGAACTTTAGATACACCCCAGTAAAGGAACATTCTATAAGGTAGCTGAGATATGCTCTTCACAATTATCAAGGTCATCAGAAACAAGGAAGTATGAGAAACTGTCAAAGCCAAGAGGAGATTAAGGAGATCTTGGTTGCTATCATAAAGCTAAAACAGCAGATTAGGTAAAAATGAAGGAATAAAGTGTGGACTTTATTTTTAAAAAGTACAAGGTGTAAATGATTCTTTGAAGTATATAACATTAAAAATTATTAAATTAACTGAAAATGAAGGTTTTGTCATTTTGTGACTCACATATTTCTCATTCATTATCTTTTATCCCCAGTTTTTTTGAGATATAATTGACATATAACATTGTATAAATTTAAGGTATACAAGCTGATGAGTTGATACATATAATTGTGAAATGATTACACATAGACATTGACACCTCTGTTACCTCACATAATTACCTTTTTTTTTTTAAAGTACATGTGATGAAACTTCAACTTCTCAGCAACTTTTAAATATATAATACAGCATTTCTAACTATAGTCATAGTGCTGTACATTAGACCCCCAGACCTTATTAATCTTAGAACTGGAAGTTTATACCCTTTCATCAACATCTCCCCATTTCCTCTACACCCAGTCCTTGTCAACCACCATTCTACTCTGTCTCTATGAGATTGACTTTTTTTTATATTCCACTCACTGTGACATCATACAGCATTTGTCTTTCACTGTATGACTTCCTTCACTGAGCATAATGCCCACAAGGTCCATCCATGTGGTCACAAAGCAGGATTTCCTTCCTATGAATGAATATTGTTCCATTGTGTGTGTGTATGTGTATCACATAGATATTACATCTTCTTTATCCATTTATTCATCAGTGGACACTTAGGTTTTAGTCTTGGCTATTGTGAAGAATTATGCTGCAACAAATAGCTATACCATATGGTAATTCTATTTTTAATTTCTTATAGAGCTTCCATAATATTTTCCAAAGTGGCTTTACCAATTTCCTTTCCCACCAACAGTGCACAAAGGATATGTTTCTCTACATACTTGCCAGTAGTTGTTGTCTCTTTTTGATAATGGCCATTCCAACATGTGTGAGGTAATATCTAGTTGTGGCATTTATCTGCATTTCCCTGATAATCTGATTAATGATATTGGGCATTTTTTCATATACCTGCTGGCCATTTGTATATCTCTGGAAAAATGTCTTTCAGGTCGCCTAACCTTTTTATTTTATTTCTTTCAGACTATTTGGGTTTTTTTGCTATTTGGTTGTGAGTTCCTTATATATTTTAGATATTAACCCCTGATAATATATGCTTTGCAAATATTTTCTTCCAGTCTGTAGCTTACTCAGTGCACACCACAAAAAGTGTAGTCACCATCTGTCACCAATGCAATGTTATTACAGCATTATTGACTATATTCCCTATGCTATACTTATCTCCATGACATATTTATTTTATAACTGGAGGTTTGTACCTCTTAATCCCCTTCTCCTATGTCACCTATCCACCCACCTACCTTCCCTTTAGCAACCACCAGTTTATTCTCTGTATTTGAGTATGATTTTTGTTTGTTTTGCTTTTTAGATTTCACATATAAATGAAATCATATGAAATTATAATAGCTTTTGTCATTGAAGTCTTCTGTGATTTCATACAAATTTTATAATTTTTCTAGTTCTGTGAAAAACACTTGGTATTTTGACAGGGACTGTGTTGAAATTGTATGTGTTTTGGATAGTATGGACATTTTAATGATTCTAATCCTTGAGTATGAAATATCTTTCCATTTGTTTGTGTTTTCTTTGATTTCTTCATTAATATCTTATTGTTTTTCAAAGCATAGGTCCTTGACTCTCTCAGTTAAATTTACTCCTAGGTATTTTACCTTTTTTGGTGTAATTGTAAATGGGATTTTCTTAATTTCTCTTTCTGCCACTTCATTATTAATATTTAGAAACAACCAATTTCTATAGCCTTAATTTTTGTGTCCGACTTTATCAAATTCATTTCAGTTCTCATAGTTTTTTGATGAGTCATTAGGGTTTTCTATATAGAGAGTATTATGTCATCATCTGCAAATAGTGACAGTTTTACCTCTTCCTTACCACTTTGAATGACTTTATTTATTTATTTTTTCTTATTGCTGCAGCTAGGACTTCCAGTAATACGTCGAATAAAAGTGATGGGAGTGGGCATCTTTGTCTTGTTCCTGATCTTAGAGTGAAAGCTTTCAGTGTTCACCATTGGGTGTTTGGTAGATCACCTAAAAGCCATCTGGTCTTTTGTTTGTTGGGAGTTTTTTTGATTACTGATTCAATTTCATTAATAGTAATTGGTCCATTCAAATTTTCTTTTTCTTTCTGATTCAGTTTTGAAAAAAATGTATGTTTCTAGGAATTTATCCCTGTCTTCTAGGTCACCTTCTAGGTCATCCAATTTATTGGCATACAGGTTTTCATAATAGTCTATTTTAATTCTTTGTATTTCTGTTGTGTCAGTTATTTTTCCTCTCATTTCAGATTGTATTTATTTGAGCCCTCTCTCTGCTTTTCTTGATAAGTCTGGCTGCAGGTTTATCAACTTTATTTATCTTTTGAAAGAGCCAGGTTTCATTGATTCTTTTCTATTTTTTTTTTCTATTTCTCTATTTCATTTATTTCCACTTTAACCTTTATTATTTCCTTAGTTCTAGTAGCTTTGGACTTTGTTCTTTTTCTAGGTGTAAAGTTGGGTTGTTTATTTAAGAGTTTTGTTGTTGTTGTTTCTCATGATAGACCTGTATTGCTATAAACTTCCCCTTTAGAACTGCTTTTGTTGTTTACTAAAGATTTTGGGCTATTGTGTTTTCATTTTAATTTTCATTTGCCTCCATGTTTTTTTTTTATTTCCTCTTCAATTTTTTTTTATTTTGGTTGACCCATTGGTTGGTTAGCAGCATGTTGTTTAGCCACCACATGTTTGTGTTTTTTTCCAGTTTTTTTCTTATAATTGTATTTTAGTTTCATATCATTGTGGATGGAAAGGTGCTTGATATGAGTCAGTCTTCTTAAATTTATTGAGACTTGATTTGTGGCCCTACCTGTGATCTATTCCAGAGAATATTCCATGTGACCTTGAAAAGAATGTGTACTCTGCTGTTTTTAGATGGAATGTTCTATATACATCTGTTAGGTCCATCTTGTCTAATGTGTCTTTCAAAGACATTGTTTGCTTACTGATTTTCTGTCTATATGATCTATCCATTGATGTAAATGTGGTGTTAAAGTTCCTTACTCTTATTGTTATACTGTCAATTTCTCCCTTTATGGCTATTAATATCTGCTTTATGTATTTATGTGCTTCTTTATTAGATACATAGTTATTTACACTTGTTATATGCTCTTGTTGGATTGATCCCTTTTTCATTATGAAATACCTTCTTTATCTCATGTTATGGTCTTTGTTTTATTGTCTATTTCATCTGATACAAGTATTGCTACCTTTACATTTTTTTTACCTTCCATTTGCATGGTATATATTTTTTTCTCTTCACTTTCGCCTATATTTATCTTTGAGTATGAAGTGAGTCTCTTATAAGCAAAGTATACATGGGTCATTTTTAATTTATTCAGTCACCCTGTATGTTATATTTTGACCATTTATCTATTTACATGTAAAGGCATTATTAAGAGGTATGTACTTATTGCCAATTTGTTAATTATTTCTTGTTTTTGTAGTTATCTGTTCTTTTCTTCATCTCTTGCTCTCCTTGTAGTTTGATGGCTTTTTTTAAAAGCATTATGCTTGGATACCTTTTTCTTAGTTTTTGGTCTATTGATTATAGGTTTTTAATTTCTGGTTATCATTGGGTTCACATATAATATGCATATAGCAGTTTGTATTATGTTGACAATTGCTTAAGTTTGAACACGTTCTAAAAGCACTACATATATACTATCCCCTCCATACTTTATGTATATGATATTTTATATCTTTTCATTTTGTGTATCCCTAGACTAGTTTTTATAGATAAAATTGATTTTACTACTTCTGTGTTTTAGCTTTCATTCTGACTTTATAAGTGATTAATCTACTACTATATGTTTGCTCTTACCTGACACATTTTTTCCCTTTTATAATTTTCTTACTTTTAATTATGGCCATTTTTTTCCACTTTAAGAATTCCCTTGAGCCTTTCTTGTAAGGCTGATTTAGTGGTGATAGACTCCTTTCACTTTTTTTTTTTTTTTCTGGGAAACTCTATCTCATTGTATTCTTAATAACATCCTTGTCACATTGAGTATTCTTTGTTTAGGGTTTTTTGTTTGTTTAGTTTAGTTTAGTTTTTTGTTTTTTTCTTTCTTTTTAGCATGTTAAATATATCCTGTCATTCCCTCCTGGTCTACAAGGTTTCTGCCAAAAAATTAGCTGATAGCTTTATAAGGTTTCTTTTGTGTATAACTATTTTCTCTTCCCTTACTGCTTTTAAAATTCTCTTTATCTTATGATTTGCTATATTAATTATTATGTGTCTCAGCATAGACCTCCTTGGGTTAATCCTTTAGGGTCTCTCTGTACTTCCTGGACCTGGATGTTTGTTTCCTTTTCCAGATTAGGAAAGTTTTCAGCTATTAGTTCTTCAAATAAGTTTTCTGCCCCCTTCTCTCTGTCTTTTTTTTTTTTTTTTTTTTTTCTTCTAGGATCTCTATAGTGCAAATGTTATTACATTTGATGATATCACAGAATACCCTTACTCTTTGTTCATTTTTAAAATTCTATTTCTTTTGGCTGTTCAGCTTGGCTGTTTTCCATAATCCTATCTTCCAGATCACAGATTCATTCTTCTGCATCCTCTAATCTGCTTTTGATTCCCTTTAATGTATTTTATATTTCAGTTATTGTAGTCTTCTGCTCTGGTGGTTCTTTTCTATATTTGGTATCTCTTTGTTGAAGTTCTCACTGAGTTCATTTACTCTTTCTCGAGTTAGGTGAATATCTTTATGACCATTACGTTGAATTCTTCATCAGGCATATTGCTTATCTCCATTTAATTTAGCTCTTTTTCTGTGATTTTTGACTTTCATTCGGTACCTATTCCTCTGTCTCTTCATTTTATCTAACTCCCTGCATTTGTTTCTATGTATTAGACAGGTCAGCTGTATCTCCTGGTCTTGAAAGTAGTGGCCTTGAGTACAAGGGATCCTTTGGTTTCCTATGGTGCATTCACTACTGGTCACAAGAACCAGACACTTCAGTGGTGTCCCTTGTGTGGGCTGTATGTACCCTCCTGTCATGGCTGAGCTGCAGTTGTCCTCTGCCAAGTCATCTGCAATGACCTATTTCGCCTACTGTGGGTACCCTGGGCAGGATTTGAGAGGCCTATCTACCTTTGCCATGGGCTCACTGGTGGGCATGCCTGGAAGTCAGCCTACTCCGCAGTTAGCCTCTCTGCCATGACTTCAGGGGTACTGGGAGGTAAAACTTGCTCCTTTGTGTAAAAAAGCAAAACAAAACAAATATTGAAGTAATATTTGTCTCAAAGAGCATATTTCTTCTTATGCCAGTTGGTAATGTGGGTACATTAGGTCAGTCAAATATATTTTCCTATCCTTCACTTTTACACCTCAGAAGATCTCTTTTGCTGTCCTACACCAAGCCTTTAGAGCATGACTTACCTGGAAAAGACTGGTAATATTTCAGAAGTTCTCTCAGTTCTTCTGCCTTACTTTAAACCATAACTAGCCTGCCTTGCATTTGATAAAGTCCAGATTGTCTTGGAAGGATATTTTTCATCTGTTTTCCTTCTTCCCATATTTCAGATGGTCTAAAAAAATACAAAAATTGGTAGCCAGTGTGGTAACTACACATTGGCCTAGAATTCCTGAATGATTTCTTCAGTTCTCTCTGCCACCAAACATGTTTTTCCTCCCTTTGTGCACTCAATGAGGGCTCTTGGGAAAAAGTGAGTGGATTAATATAAACAAATTTTTTGGCCATGCCTTTTCAGTATTCTAATATGTTGGGAAGCCCTCACATAGTCAATGTATATTAATTTTTAAGAATCAGCTTTCATTTGTCATATATGATGGATCCCTCCTCCCCTCTTTCCATTCCACCAGATTTGAAAGCAGCAATGTTTCCTTTGTTGGGGATTTAGCTTAACTAGGTTTATTTCCACCACCAACTCTCTGAGAGATTTTAAAAATTATGACTTTTTAATATATCCAAAGTGTTTATTATTGTTAATTTCTTCTACATACTAGAAGTCTGAACACTTTTACTTATTGCAATCCTAATGAGATCAGGCATTATTCTTCGTGCTTGGAATGGAGTATTGAGTAGACAAAATTTTTACTCACAAAGCATTCTTTTCCAGAAGAAAGAGGATATTTCAAATTGAGAGTTTGGCAAATAGGCAGTGTCACTTGATGCAGACTGAATCTCAGAAGGAGAAGTTTCAGGAGATTATCTCGCCATCCTGCAAAGAGACATTACTAGATCAGGACTCTACTGACTAGATCATATGTTCCTGCTCTAGAACATTGGCTTCACCCCTTGTTGCTCTCAATCTTTGAGAAGAATTATGAAAATGCTAATGTAACTTCATTAGTTAAGTTGAGCAACAAGATATGTAAGCACTGGCTCTTGCTGCTTAAAGAGCTTTCCTGAAATGTATACTGCTAGATTCTGATTATCTTGTGGTATGTTTGGTCTATAGAGGGTATCACTATATTTGTTTTCTTTCTTTGAGAAGTTGAATTTGAACACAGGCTCTTCAGAAGAGGAGTTAGTAGTTGTTGTCATGAGTGAGTGTTGGATTTTGTCAAATGCTTCTGTATCAAGTTTTGTGATTATATGAATTTTGTCTCTAACTTGTTGATATTTTACATTTTATATTGCTACATTAATGGTTACATTGATTGATTTTCCAATGTTGGACCAACCTTCCATACTCCTTCATATCTGAGTTAAATCCAACTTGATAATGGTATATAGTTATTTTATATATTGGTTTTTTTTTTACAGTTTATTTTATTTTATCTTATTATGTTATGTTAATCACCATACATTACATCATTAGTTTTTGATGGAGTGTTTCATGATTCATTGTTTGCGTATAACACCCAGTGCTCCATGCAGTACGTGCCCTCTTTAATACCCATCACCAGGCTAACCCATCCCCCCACCCCCCTCACCTCTAGAACCCTCAGTTTGTTTCTCAGAGTCCATAGTCTCTCATTGTTCGTCTCCCCCTCTGATATCTCCCCCTTCGTTTTTCCCTTCCTACTATCATTTTTGTTTTTAACATATAATGTATTATTTGTTTCAAATTTACAGGTCTGTGATTCATCAGTCTTACACAATTCACAGCGCTCACCATAGAACATACCCTCCCCAATGTCTATCATCCAGCCACCCCATCCCTCCCACCCCCTACCACTCCAGCAACCCTCAGTTTGTTTCCTGAGATTAAGAATTCCTCATATCAGTGAGATCATATGATACATGTCTTTCTCTGATTGACTTATTTTGCTCAGCATAATACCCTCCAGTTCCATCCACGTCATTGCAAATGGCAAGATTTCATTCCTTTAATGGCTACATAACATTCCATTGTATATATATACCACATCTTCTTTATCCATTCATCTATCGATGGACATCTTGGCTCTTTCCATAGTTTGGCTATTGTGGACATGGCTGCTATAAACATTGGGGTGCACGTACCCCTTCAGATCACTATATTTGTATCTTTGGGGTAAATACCCAGTAGAGCAATTGCTGGGTCATAGGGTAGCTCTATTTTCAACTTTTTGAGGAACCTCCATAGTATTTTCCAGAGTGGCTGCACCAGCTTGCATTCCCACCAACAGTGTAGGGGGGTTCCCCTTTCTCCTCATCCTCGCCAAAATCTGTTGTTTCCTGACTTGTTAATTTTAGCCATTCTGACTGGTGTGAGGTGGTATCTCATTGAGGTTTTGATTTGGATTTCCCTGATGCCTATATTATACATTGTTGAATTCAATTATCTAATACTTTGTTGAAGTTTTTACATCTATACTCATGGAAAAATACTTTTCTGTAGTTTACTTTTTTGTAATGTTTTGTTGTGTTATGATGTCTGGGTAATACTGGCCTCATAGAATTAGTTAAAAAGTATTCCTTCTGTTTCTGTTTTGCGGAAGAAATTGTAGAGAATCAATATCATTTCATCCATAAATATTTGGTTAAATTTACTGGTGAAATAATTTGGCCTCATGCTATTCTTTTGGAAGGTTATGAATTACTTATTCATTTCTTTAATATGTAGGTCATTCTTTTTAATTCTAATAATTTTGTAGTTGTATCTCATGATTTTAATTTTCATTTTACAAATAAATGACACATATTTTAAATATGCTCATTTGACACCTTTGCAAATCTTTGTCCATTTTTTAAATTGAATCTTGAGAGTTCTTAATATATTCTGAATATAATTTCTTATCAGCTATAAAATTTGGAAATATTTTAACACTGTCTTATAAGAGCAAAATTTTTAATGAGATCAAGTTCAGTGTTTCAATTTGTTATTCATTGATCATATTTTTAATGTGTAGTCAGTAAATCTGCTTAATTTAAAGTGACAATTTTATTTTTTTTTTTCTGGAGGTACTATAGTTTAAATTTTACATTTAAATATTTAATAAATTTTCTGTTTTTATATATGATTCAAGGTATGAATCACACAATTTTTTGGCATCCAGTATTTCTGAAATATTTTTTTTTGTACACAATATCCTTTCTCCACCAAATTTCCTTTGCATCTTTAATAATTAATATTAAAAATATTAATTCTCCCAATCAACAAATACAATGTACCTCTCAATTTATTAGGTCTCCCTTAAGTTCTGTCTGCATTGTTTTGAAATTTTCATTGTATATGTCTTTCAATTTTTTTGTGTGTTATTGTTAGTTTATATTTTAAATTCTAATAATGATACCTTTTTAAATTTAAAATTCAGATTTTTTTTTTCATTGTACAAATAAAGTACAAATAAAAAGTTTGTATTGATTTTATATCTGCAACCTTGATAAACTCAGTTTTTAGTTCTAGTAGCTCTTTTGAAATTCCCTCAGATTTTTTATATGAGTGATTATGTCATCTACCAATAATGATAGTTTTCCTTACTCATTTTCAAAATTAGAAACTTTTTCTTATTGCACTGGCTAGAACCTTTAAGAGAGTGGTGTATATAATATCAAGATCAGACATTCTGGTATTATTTTTGATCTCAAAAAAAAAAATCATTCAGTATTTCATCATTAAGTATACTAGAGCTAGGGTTACCTGGGTGGCTCAGTTGGTTGAGCATCTGACTCTTGGTTTCAGCTCAGGTCATGATCTCAGGGTTGTGAGATCGAGCCCCATTATGGGCTCTGCACTGGTCTTGTGGAACCTGCTTAAGTGTCTCTCTTCTCCTCTCCCTCTGCACCACCCCCGTGCTTTCTCTCTCCTTGTCTCTCAAAAAAAAAGTATACTAGAGCTAATTTAATTTTCATATATGACTTTTTTTTTTAATTTGACACCATTCCCATCTACTCATGATTTGCTAAGATTTTTAAAAATCTGAATGTATCTTCAATTTTGTCAAATGTTTTTTTCTGCTTATATTTAGATATTTATAATTTTGTTGAAGTTGTTAACAAGATGGATTAGATTGATTTTAGAATGTTAAAGCATTCTTCCATACTCGGGATAAACTCCTTTGGTCTTAACTATTATCTTTTTTATATATTGGATTTTATTTTAATTTTTTATTGTTATGTAAATCACAAATTTAGCAACTTAAAACAACATAAGTTTATTATCTCAGTGTTTCTCTGGGTCAGGAGTCTAGACACAGCTTAATTATGTTTTTTGCTAAGTGTCTCACAAAGTTATAATGTGGATATT
The DNA here is from genome assembly GCF_004348235.1 of Phoca vitulina. Taxonomy (NCBI): domain Eukaryota; kingdom Metazoa; phylum Chordata; class Mammalia; order Carnivora; family Phocidae; genus Phoca; species Phoca vitulina. The sequence goes on along the minus strand of NW_022589711.1, from coordinate 21,171,807 downwards.
AATCTGATTGTTCCCTTTCCGTACCTTAGGCTCCTCTTCCATGCTCACCTGGCTACTGGCAAAATTCAGTTCCTTGTGGCTATAGGACTAAGGTCCTTGCTAGAGGTCAGCCAGAGTGACTCTTAGTTCCTAGAAGTCTCTGCACTTCTTTGCAATATGCCCCTCTCACAGTCCCTCTTAGAACACATCAGCTTACTTTTTCAAAGTCAGAAAAGTAGAGCATAATGTCTCAATTATGCAAGATAAGTTCAAAAGATCTGCTGTACATTTTGCTTATAGTTAATAATACTTAATGATACACTTCAACATTTAAGAGAGTATATCTCATGTTTATTATGTTATTCTTACCACAATAAGTAATTAAAAAAAAAAAGATTTGAGTACTTTATTACACATTTTTAGCTGTTTAAGTCAGGCCCACCCAGGATTATCTTTTCTATTAACTCAAATCACCTGGTTTGGAACCTTAATTATATATGCAAAATATACATCTTGTTCAAATTATTGTTCCATAGTTTACTATAATGTCTTTGGTTTTGGTACTAGGGTAATATTGTCCTTATAGAATATATTAGGATACATTACCTACTCTTTAGTTTTGAGAATTTTGTAGTATTTATATATATAGTTTATTAGACATTTGGTAGGAATCACCAATAAAGCCATCTGGGCCTACACTTTTCTTTCAGTGAAGGTTTTTAGCTACAGTTCCAGATTCTTTAATTGCTATAGGGTTATCAGTTTATCAATTTCTTCTTGAGTTATCCTAGATTATTTTAGTTTTTGAAGGATTTTTTTTTCTAAATTACTTAATATATTGGCATAAAGTTGTCCTAACATTCCTATCGTTTCAATAAGTGCAGAAATTATAGTAATGGTGCTTCTCTCATTCCTGATATTGAAAATTTTTCTCTTCTCTACATTTTTCTGGTTTGTCTGGCTAGAAATACACTAATTTTATTATTTCTTCCTAAGAACCAGCTTTGTTTCATTGATTTTTCTCTATTTTTGTTTTCCATTTTATTGATTTCCCTCTGATCTTTTTCTTTAATTCTATTCTACCCAATTTGTTTTCAATTTACTTTCTGTTCTCCTGTTTCTTAAATTGTAATATAAAGTCTTTTTGAGAAACTTTTTTTGTAATATAAGAGTTCAGTGTTACAAATTTCCATTCTAACTAATGTTTTAGTGGCATGCCACAATGTTTGGTATACTGTGGTTTAATTTTAATTCATTTCAAAAGAAATTTAATATTCCTTGTGTTTTTTTTTTTTTTAACTTGAAGGTATTTAGAAATGGGTTATTAAATTTTTAAGTATTTGGAGATTTTTCAAATATTTTTGTTGGTTATTCTAATTTAATTCTATTGTACTTAGAAAACAGACATTTTAGGGGTGCCTGGGTGGCTTAGTCAGTTAAGTGTCTGACTCTTGATCTCAGCTCAGGTCTTGATCTCAGGGTTGTGAGTTCAAGCCTCGAGCTTGGCTCCATGCTGGGTGAGGAGCCTACTTAAAAAAAAAGAAAAAGAAAAAAGAAAAAGAAAAAAAAAGTAAAAAGTAAAAAAGAAAGCAGACATTTTATTATTAGAAACTATGCAAAATATTGATGTTTATTTTACAGCTAGAGTATAGGCTTTGTCAATTTTCTGTGTCTACTTTAATAGAACTTGTTTTCTGTTGTAATATGGTAAAGTGTCCTATAATGTCAATTAGGTCATGTTTGCTAATAGAGTGGTTCAAATCTTCTGTATCTTTCTTGATTATCCAATTGTTCTGTCAGTTATTGAGGAAGGAGTATTGGATTCTCTGACTATAGCTTTCTCTTTGCAGTTCTTTCAGATTTCCTTCATGAATTTTGAACCTCTGTTGTTAGGTATATGAACATTTAAGATTACAATGTTTTCCTATTGGTTTGACCTCTTTATAATCTGATCTTCTTTATACTGGTAATATTATTTTCTCTGAAATCTATTGGTCTGATACTAATAGAGCAACACCCTGGCTTCATTTGATTAATGTTAGCATTGTATATTTCTTTTCATCCTTTTTCTTTAAATTGATTTTTGTCTTTATATTTGAAGTATGTTTCTTGCTGGCAGCATATAATGAGTTGGTTATATCTAACCCTGCAACCTCTACTTTTTAATTGGGGTACTTACCCCATTTTATTTTAATGTTATTGTTATAGTTTAAGCTTTTCATCTTGCTATTAATTGCTATATGTTCTATCTCTCCTTTGTTTTTGTGTGTGTGTGTGTCTCTTTTGCTGCCAATATATGCATTGGGAATTTTCTATGATTTAATTTTATTTATTGTATTCACTTATTAGCTGTAACTCTTTGCTCTTTTAGTTAGTTGCTTTATGACTTATAGCATGCATCTTTAATGTATCACAGTCTACCTTAAAATAATATTGTAGAACTTTACACATAAATTGAATTTACAATACATTAGTTCATTTTCTACCCTAGGTTTTGTGCTATTGTTATACATTTTATTTTTACATTTCTGTTAACTGCAAACTACATTGTTATTATTTTGGTTAAAACAATGCATTATATTTTGAAGAGACGTAAAAAATTAACAAAATACCTGATATATTTATCAACTTGGTTTCTATTTCTAGCTATATTTATTTTTTAGTGAAGATCCATATTTCTATCTTGTGTTATTCTCTCTCTCAAAAACATCCTGTAAATTCTTTTGTAGTGTGTTTTGTTGGTGACTAATCCTAAAAAAGTATTTTGCCTTTGTGTTTGAAAAATATTTTCCCTGAGCATAGAAGATATAGTAACAGTTTTTTTTCTTTCAGTTTTTTTTCTCAATTCTTTAAAGATATTTTACCATTATCTTCTCACATGTATTACTTCTAATAAGATATTTACTGTCGTCTATTCCTCTGTCTATAACATTTCTTTTTCCTCTGGTTGCATTGGCTATTTTACCTACCACTGGTTTTGATGAGTTTTATTATGATGCAAATTTGTGTAGTTTTCTTCCTGTATCTTGTGTGTGTTTGTCTTTGATCTTCTTGGAGTCCATTAAAATTTTCATCAAATTTGTAAAATGTCCATATTTCTTGTTTGCCTTGCTTCAGAGGACATATCTAGAAAAATGTTTCTATGGCCAGTGTCAGAGACATTTCTGCCTATTCTCTTTACTACTATCTTTATGGTTTCAGGTCTCACATTTAGGTCTTTAATCCATTTTGGATTTATTTTTGGGTATGGTATAAGGAAGTGGTCCAGTTTCATTCTTTTGCATATTGCTGTCCAGTTTTCCCAACACCATTTGTTGAAGGGATTGTCTTTCCCATTGGATATTCTTTCCTGCTTTTTTGAAGTTTAATTAACCATATAATCGTGAATCTCTTTCTGGACTTACTATTCTGTTCTATTGATCTATGTGTCTATTTTTGTGCCAATACTATACTGTTTTGATTATTGCAGCTTTGTAATATAACTTGAAGTTTCAAATTGTGATACCTCCAGCTTTGCTTTACTTTTTCAAGATTGCTTTGGCTATTCAGAGTCTTTTGTGGTTCCAAATTTTAGGACTTTTTGTTCAAGTTATGTGAAAAATCCTGTTGGTGTTTTGAGAGGGATTGCACAAAATCTGTAGATTGCTTTGGGTAGTATAGACATTTTAACAATATTTGTTATTCCAGTCCATGAGCATAGAATGTCTTTCTATTTCTTTGTATCATTTTCCATTTCTTTCATCAATATTTTACTGTTTTCAGAGTACAAATCTTTCATCTCTTAAGTTTATTCTTAGATATCTTATTATTTTTGGTGCAATTTTAAATGAAATTGTTTTCTTAATTTCTCTTACTGCTGCTTCATTATTAGTGTATAGAAATTCAACAGATTTCTACACATTGATTTTGTATCTTGCAACATCATTGAATTCATGTATCAGTTCTAGTAGTTTTTTGGTGGAGTCTTTCCATTTATAGTATCATTTCATCTGCAAATAGTGAAAATTTTACTTCTTCCTTACCAGTTAGGATGCCTTTTATTTCTTTTTGTTGTCTGATTGCTGTGGTTAGGACTTCCAGTACTATGTTGAATAAAAGTGGTAAGAGTGGACATCCTTGTCTAGTTACTGACCTGAGGGGGAGAGCTCTTGGTTTTGAGTATGATGTTTGCTGTGAGTGCTTTATCTATGGCCTTTATTATGTTGAGGTATGTTTCCTCTAAACATACTTTGTTGAGTGCTTTTATTATGAATGTATGTTATACTTTGTCAAATGCTTTTTCTGCATCTATTGAAAAGATCATATAGTTCTTATCCTTTCTTTTATTAATGTGATGCATCACGTTGTTTGATTTGCAAATATTGAACCACTCTTGCAACCCAGGAATAAATACCACTTGATTGTGGTGAATCTTTTTTTTTTTTTTTTTTAGTGCATTTTTGGATTTGGTTTACTAGTATTTAGTTGAGGATTTTTGCATCTATGTTCATCAGAGATATTGGCCTTCAGTTCTCTTTTTTTGTGTGTGGTGTTTTTATCTTTTTTGGGTATCTGAGTGATATTGTCCTCATAGAATGAATTTGGCAGTTTTCCTTCTATTTTTTTTTTGAATAGTTTGAGAAGAATAGTTATTAACTCTTCTTTAAATATTTGGTAGAATTCACCTGTGAAGCTGTCTGGCCCTGGACTTTTGTTGGGAGTTTTTTGATTACTGATTCAGTCTCTTTGCTGGTAATCTATTCAAATTTTGTATTTCTTCCTGCTTCAGTTTTCATAGGGCATATGTTTCTAGGAATTTAGTAATTTCTTTTAGGTTGTCTAATTTTTGGCATATAGTTTTTTATAATATTTTCCTGTAATTGTTTGTATTTCTGTGGTGTTGGCTGTTATTTCTCCTCTCTTATTTGTGATGTGGTTTGAATCCCTTTTTTTTTTTTTCTGTTAAGTCTGACTAGAGGTTTAGCTTTTTAAAGAATCATCTCCTGGTTTCATTGGTCTGCTTTATTGGTTTTGTTTTGTTTTTAGTTTCTATGTCATTTATTTCTAGTCTAATCATTATTATTTCCTTCCTTCTGCTGGTTTGGGTTTTGTTTGTTGTTCTTTTTCTAACTCCTTTTGGTGTAAGGTTATGTTCTTTATTTGAGTTTTTTTTTTCTTGATGTAGGCCTCTATTGCTATAAACTTCCCTCTTAACAACCCCCTTTGCTGCATCCCAAAGGTTTTGGACTGTTGTGTTTTCATTTTCATTTGTTTCCATGTACTTTTTGATTTCTTTGGTATGGCCACTTTGTGGAAACCTGTTATAATTAAAGTTAAATATACATTAGGTTATGATCCTGTAATTACTTTTCTAGGCATTTAACTATATACATTTTTAAGAGATGCTACAAAAATATTTGTACATATGTATTCATGAGAACCTATATTTCAACCTAAATATTCATGAGAGAATGAACAAGAGCATTTGGTATATCCATGATATGGAATACTGTTTAAGTATAAAGCAAATGATGGATAAATTCAACATCATGGATGGTCCAAAAACAGTATTTTGAAGAAAAGGAACCACATACAATCGTACTGATAATTTTTCACTTTGTTGGAAAAACTAATAATGATAGCAATCAAAACACGGTTGACTCTGGGAGAGATGGAATTGACTAAAGCAGAGCTTGTGGGAATTTTCTGGTGTGATGAAAATTTTTCTACATATAATTGTTGGTAGTGCTTACACAGGTGTACACAATTATGTGTATCATGAAACTAAATATTTCTCTGTATAATATCATTTATGTATTATAGTTCCATGCATGAAGCTATCAAAGAACGATTATGGAAAATTAAGTTTACACCAATTTGATGAACTTCTTATTCTTATGTAAGTAGTCAGTTTTAGAGTATTGTTATTTATTTCCAGTACAGTGTTTGAGTTGGTAAACCAGATTAGGTTGTGCTTAGGAAAAACAAAAAGCATATGTGAGTGCCCAAAGGTCTGAATATATGACACTCAGTGTATGGGGTTTTTGTTTAGTTTTAATTTTTTTAAACAAAGGAAATCTCATGGTAAAAAGTGTCTGAGATTCAGTTTATAAATGTTGTATTTCCTCTGTTTATTCTCCAAAGCAATATATTCATAATTTTTATTGAATTTCTTTAACTTTCTACAATTCCCCAAATTTTCTGGGAAACTATATAGATATAGCTAATGACTTTGAAAGATATGTAGACTGACATTTATTACTTAATGGCTGTTGTTTATTAAATATATTTTTGTTTTGCACACTGCATGAGGCCCTAGGACAAGAAAGTAGTATGGTTAGTTTTCATTATATAACATAGATAAAAACTTACTAGCAGTGACATTTTGCCCCTACTTCCTATTCTTTTAACTAAGGTAATCTTTTCTGGTTCATTTACTAACTGTATTGTTTCTTCTTTCATCGGGTTCAAAATATTTTTATCTCATGGGAAAACCTGCCTATATAGTGTTTTTTTTTCCACTTTAAATGTTTATCAAACAATTAAACATAGTAGCCTATGTATTTTCTTGGGTTGTCTGTCACATTTGTTTTCTCTGGGCATCTTTCCATTTACCTTTCTATTTCATCCTCTGTACCTGGACTATTTCTTTCTTTTTCCATCTGTTAAGCGATCTAAGTCTTCCCTCAGGATTGATCCTACCACAAAACTAAACTTGACTGCCATCTGTTTCTCACACGTAAGCGGTAACAAGTATACCGTTGAATAGACCACTAAAAGTCTACAAATTATTTTTCTCATTTAACAAAGCCTCATAGGGAAAAACTCAAAAGCTAAACCATTAATTCTCATATTATTCAGTGGATATTGTAAAACTAACTTTATCTTTTATATTTTTTAAAAAATATACTTTTTTTAAAAAACATAATTACATTACCAGCTATATTGTTCGGGTTATACAAGTTCTGATTTTATGTTATAAAGGCATAATCACTTGCTTTTTCTTTTTTTTTTTAGATTTTATTTATTTATTTGACAGAGAGAGAGTGAGAGAGCACAAGCAGGGGGAGCGGCAGGCAGAGGGAGAGGGAGAAGAAGGCTCCTCATACAGCAGTAATCCCCATGCAGGGCTCGATCCTAGGACCCTGCGATCATGACCTGAGCTGAAGCCAGATGCTTAACCGACTGAGTCACCCAGGCGCCCTGCATAATCACTTTCTAAGAAAGATACTATAGGTTTATTACTATAAGTACTTTAAAATTAAATTTGAGTCCCTTAATGAATGAAACACTATTTTGAGTTAGTGTCCTTAATCTTCAAGAAGATATATACATGCACATAATTTGTATCCTTAATTACTAAAATTACATCTTATCCAGTGAGCCTTTTATTTGATTAAAATTTATACTATGAGCTAATGAACCTAAACCACTTTGGAATTCTGTCCTAAAAGTATGTGCCTAAATAAATGTGTAAACATGTAATATCTTATTTCCCCAAAATAAAACAAAAAATTAGCTAACAGAAAATTGGGCTTAAGATTGGACATAAAATTCATCTAATTGCTATTTTCCAAGGGTTTGATCATTTCCAAATATAAAAAAAAAGACAGCCGCTGAGTACTCTCTTAAATCATGTTTATCAATGTAAAAAAATGTATGTAGTGCCAACAAGAATCTATATATATCTAGAATAATCAGCATCTTAGTTATATACAGTCAAAATGCAGAAAGCAAGTTACAAGTTGTCATGGGTTACTTGCTCCACAATTAACAGATTCTGCCTTCTAATGATGATGTTTTTTCAACCAGAACTACAGATCATTTTTTGATATCTGATTTTGATGATGAAGAAAATGTATTTGGTTTTCCAATATTACATACAATTCATCCCCATTACTATAGTTTGGCCACATAACAAGACATTTGGTTATGTGATATTTGACCCATTCTCTGAGCTCTCTGGACCCTATAGTAGAATGGGAAAGACTCTCCTTCACCAGTTTAGGCACTTACCATGATGTAGGAAATGTGTTAGGTACTAGGAACATAGTCATAAACAATGGATTTTGTTCTTTGATATGTATATCACATATATGTACATAATTAAAATATTATTTAAGTGAAAGTATTAAAGATTATAGAAACAACATATAACACTGGAGGATAAGAAAAGGCCACAGTAAGGAAAGTAAGGAAAATATATTAATGAATGATGAATAATGGCTGTCTTAGGGGTACCTGGCTGGCTCAGTTGGAAGAACATGCGACTCTTGATCTTGGGGTCACGAGTTCGAGCTCCACATTTGGTGTAGAGATTACTTAAAAATAAATTAATTAATTAATTAATAATAATAAAAAAAGAACTGAAAGGCTTAAAAAAAATGGTTATCTTGGGGCACCTGGGTGGCTCAGTCAGTTAAGTATCTGCCTTCGGCTCAGGTCATGATCCCAGGGTCCTGCGATCCAGTCCCGGTGGAGTCCTATATCTGGCTCCTTGCTCAGTGGGGGGCCTGCTTCTCCCTCTGCCTGTCACTCCCCCTGCTTGTTCCCTTTCTCTCTCTGTCTCTGATAACCATTTTTTAAAAATAGTTTATTTTTTTATCTTAAAATATAAAAACTAAAAGTCAGTTGGAGTAAACTAAGGGTTTGAAGTATAGTGGCTTCTCATTGGCTAAGCTATTGCCAGGGGGTAAGGGATCCCATCATTGCCACGAAGAAATGTTAACCTTAAAAATAAAAACTAATTCTTTTACCAGCAAACATGGATTTATTCGGAAATAAAAGAGAAATGCAATCCAGGAAAAACAAACTGCAAGCAAAACTGGGTGGGGAGGGAGGGTCCAAAAAATGAGATATATGCTTTTTTATGGAGAAAACAGGTTAGTTGGGTAAGGAAAGTGTGTTTTCCTCTAGCTGGGATAGTAAAGTAGTATCCACATGCAAGGTCAAGCCTGTGTCTTCCTGTTGCATCTGCAATTGACCCTGGGTGGTAGAGTATGAAAGCTCCCTCTGCTGAAATCTCCTAACTCCGTTTTAGTGAGGTTTTCTGTTATTAATTTTCATAGCACTTAGCAAATAAAGTACTGATAAAATGAAAATTAGACTATTCAGAAAATATTCGTATGTAATTTCCAACATTTCCTTTTCATGAATGCTTTTTAATATTAAGAGTTGGTGAACATAAGATGTGCTTTTCAATGTTATTTTATCGACTGTTTTCATTACTGTAAAATAGAACGTGAGCCAAAGCTGAAAACAGCCTTTGCGTGATATAATGTAAAACAGATTTCCTAGTACTGCTGACACTGTAAGGCAAACTTCTTTGCTCACACATTGGCTAAGAAAGCTGAAGACACATAAAATACACATTTCATGATGGGAATCAAAACAAATGGTTATAAAATTCTTTTAAATGAATGAATTTGAAGTGGGTTTTGATCTTAAATGTGGAGGGTTTTTTTTTGATGAGCTTCATATCAGCCAGAAAGATTCAGTGTTAATATTCATTAACATGCATTTGAGTTCTTACTCTGTCAGAATATGAGGACAAGGCAGAGGCTACAGGGAGAAGCTGACTACAAAACAGACAATTCACTGAACAACATGTAAACACGGTGATAGAGATGGCTGTGAAATGAGGAATGGGAGTGTTTAATTCAAATCTTCATGGCCAGAAAAAACATCACAGAAGGATAGGCAGATGGGCACAACCAGCAAAAACATGTTTTCAAGATGTGAAAACACCTGTGTGAAAATGAAAAGAAAAAAATAACTGATACGTTTTATTTACAAAGCAAATGAGTATCTACATACAACTGACAGTTTAATTTTGAAAAGTATTTTATTAAAATCTATTGGTTCTTTAAAAATTTATTTTTCTAATTTTTTTATTGTTATGTTAATCCCCATACATTACATCATTAGTTTTAGATATAGTGTTTTTAATTTTTTTATTGTTATTAAAAATTTATTTTTCTAATTCCCCTTTAAAATCTGATAAAAAAACAACAACAACAGAACTTTAGACTGTGCTGAACTGAACCGGATTTTCCTTAACCAGAGCCTCTTTACATAATATGATACATAATATGATATCTGGCAGGCCCCAATGATGGCACAAGATAAAAATCAACAGTCCACAGGTTTTTCCTATTATCCAAATAGGAACCTCAGGGACCCCACCAACCTGACTTAGTGGTTCAAAGTAGTTTGCATAGCTTTTGTTTCTTTTAATTTGTGTAAATATTACTTTTATCATCCTAAGTAATTTAGTTGCTAGTCAACATTTTTTCCCTTAATGTATTATGAAATTTTACTTGGTTGAATTTTTGTTATTTAGCAAAGTAAATTTTAAAGATTTGGCTTTATTATATGATTCACAAATTGGCAGCATGCAAATAGAGGGGGGTGGCCCAAGGAGGCATACAAAATGGAAGGTTTTTATAGAAGGAAGGTGGGACAAGAAAGTTAATAGCAAAAGAAAAGGATAGTTTTAGGCAAGGTGGCTTTCCTTTAAGGGAAAAGAGAGGGATCTTATAAAGCAGATTATCTAATCTTTTTTGGATTGGGAGGGGAGAGGGCCTGCATGGCAGTCTCATGGGTGCCACTGGAAAATTCTTGAATGACCAGTTTAAAATTATATTCATGGGGGAATTAAAACTGCCATTAGATCAGGTATTAAGCACCAGTTTGGAAACTCAGTCTAAGTGATACTGTTTTGGCCTGTGGTTTTCTTTTTGACAGTTTCCCCCTTTGATCAGATTTTAAGCTTTACTGAGAGATGTGGTCAAAATGTAAGCAACTCAGCAACTGCTCTGAAATTCCCACAGCTTTTTTACTCCTTTGCATGGCATCCATAGATCCTAACATTTTTACTTACCCTCTGTGATACTCACAGGTCATATCTTCTGGTTCACATTCTTTAAGTTGGTTATTTTGTTTCTTCTTTAGATGTTCCAGTCTTGGGGAGATACTTTGCTTGGTGGTTAGCGGCTGCAGAAACATTTTAAAGTTTTAAGAGTGGGAGCCTGAGTGGCTCAGTTGTTAAGCGTCTGCCTTCTGCTCAGGTCATGATCCCAGGGTCCTGGGATCGAGCCCCGCATCGGGCTCCCTGCTCGGCAGGAAGCCTGCTTCTCCCTCTCCCACTCCCCCTGCTTGTGTTCCTGCTCTCGCTAACTCTGTTTCTGTCAAATAAATAAAATCTTTAAAATAAATAAATAAAGTTTGAAGAGAAATAACACATCAAGGATATTATTATGATTACTCTAAGTAGGATAATTCCCAATATTTGGAGTGTACTTTGGAGCCACGGTCCCCAAGACTCAAACCAATCAAAATCACATAAATCAAAGAAAGACCTCTGGGAAGTAGTCACCTCTTTAAGTCAAGTGGCTTGTTCTTATGTAATTGAGTTTTAACTTCCGCATAAGTGTTAATCCAGGCACAGCGAGTGCTGCTGCACACAGCACGGACACCTCCTTGCTTAGCTAAAACATAATCAAGAGCTATTCTATTATCAAGGACAGCTTTGGCTAGAGAGTTTACAAATCTTTGTTATGCTGCTATTGTTTTAGTGGTAAATTTTGTAAGAATTTTAAGAATTAAGAAGTTCTTGATCATAGCCTCATTTACATTTATCCCTAACCAGGGAAATAAGGTCCTGCCCCAAGGAGTAAATCCTGAATCAGAAAAGCCTCCTGGAAGGTCTTTAACTCAACAGTGTAGATTCAGGAGAGTTGACCAAGGAGATGTCTTATTTTGCTTGGCAAAAATTATGGGGACAGTTAAATTTTCTCCGAGCCTGAGATAAAAGAGCTTATCCGCCTCCCTTAGCAATGGTCTGGGAGACACCGATGAGGGTATCTTTCCAAGCCAGTGGCCAAGTAAAGGAAAAGAAGAGAAAGGGTTTTATGTTTAGCTAAAATATGAAGTCATGATCCATCCATCGGGTGGGAAGCAGTCTACCTTGACATCAGCTACTTCTCCTTCTCGTCAATTTGATTTAGAGATCTCTAGCGTCTCTTCCTTTTGCAGTAGTGTCCTTGGTCAGGACCACTTGGTGAGGCCACTTTCAATGGGCCTTGAAGGTGTCTTCCTCTGATAATGTTTGGACTACACAGTCATCAGGCTTTAGACTGACTGACGGTTCCTTTGAATAAGGATCCCGGAAGAGTTCTTTAACCTGCTGATAATAGGCTGGAGCATAAGACATTAGAGGCTTAATGGTAGTTGGTATTATTAGCGTGAGATAATAAGGGATCCACAGAAGGTTGCGTACTGATAGAATTTCAAGAAGTTTGTCACATTTTTGTTAAGGCTCCTATAATCTGTCAAGTGAAATGGGTGCCTTGATCACTGAAAATGATGGAAAACATACCCCAAATGGGAAACACATTATTTTAACTTTTTCGTTGTTGTTGTTCATTTGTTTTTTTTCTGTGAGGGGCATCCGCTTTGCAGCAAGGAAAGGCTTTAACCCACCTGGAAAACACATATACAATAACAACATATTGATAACCCATACGAAGTAGCAATTTAAGGAAGTCCAGTTGCGGGTGTTTAAAGTGTCCAGAAGGAGGTCTGAAGCCTCTGGGAACAAACAAAAACAGTTTTTCTAGGATTATGGATCAATCAAGTCAGACATTGCTGTTAGACTGTTTTTGTAATTTTATACAAGTCTCTATACCAATGTCTGTTTTATAATTTGAGTCATCTTAAATGTACCATGTTGGGTGAAGGAATGTAAAAATTGAACAATGCGATTTGTCAGGGCCAAGAAGCACTAAGCCGTCATTTTGAGCTTCCCATAGCCCTGATTATTCACTGAATTTACAACCATTATTTGACCATCTTATTTTTATTTAAAAGCAGACTACTGTCCTGTCACAAGGACACCGGGGTGAAAAAAGTCTGACAATGAAGGGCCATTTTTGTGGAAACAAAATGGACTTTATTTACATGCGTCACAATCTTACAAATATAAAGAAGTTTTAGGATTAGTTATTTGACAATGCTTCTCATGTAATTTACTTATCAAGTAAGCATAATTAGTTTAATGATGTTTTTGACATGAATGAATGAAAGACTTCATACAGAATTTGATTTGGGGAAGTTTGTCAAAAAAAAAAGTTTTAAAACACTTGCTTAAATAGGATCACAGATAATTATGAAACTTAATATTTAAAAGGTAAAGAAACAAACATCTCTATCAAAAGCAGACCAAAAGTCTAAGAAAACTTTGTCCTTTTAACAGAGAGAAAACAAAATTTTAATAGATTTGTTTTAATCAAATCCAGTTTTGTCAGTGGGAAAAGCGTTGTGTCTCAGCTCATAGCACTGAGGCAATGAGAGATCAATTGATCAAATTAGAGATCAGTACCCAAAGTGATAGCAGAAAGCAACCTTGTTAAAGCCACAGTATGTTCTCAAGGTGGGAGAGAAGGCAGGCCCAGAGGTGGGAATGGCCCTGAGTCTACAGGAGTCCTTTCCTTTTGTGTGCATGAGTCTTGCATCATGGGCAGGGTGGTCTCTAACCAAGGCTGCTTCTAATCATTTTGGGGGACTCCTCCCACAGGTTGAGAGGGAAGTTTTTGAACCTATAAGATTTGTACCAGAACTGTCACTGCAGCCTTACTCTATGGAGAGAGGGGTCTGTTCCTACAATGCAAATGTAGTCTAGGGGCTACCCTGGGGCAGAGGCGGAAGAGGAGAGCGCATGCTTTGGACCTGTGGCTCTTGGCCTGTCAGCCCCACGGTCTTGGAAGCCACAAGGTCAGGATGTTGAGCCCCTAGGCTTCTAATATGTAACCTGTTTATCACTGTCCTTGCCTCCTTCTCTTGCCTCGTCTCTATCATTTTCCCCTCAAGGACCTGGGACTCTGGGCGGGGCATTTCTTCCACTGCTCAGATCTAGCTTCTTCCTAACAATTTTAATTATATATATTAATTACAATTTTTAAGCCTTGGGAACTTTGATTTCTAGTGAAAACTAAGAAGTAAGTAATTATGAATGGTCTTTCATATCAGCATTTTTTTTTTAATTTGCAAATTTATGAATACATTTAAAATTTCTAGAAGTATATGCTTTCTTAAATTTTCCAATGTAGCATTAACATATCCAAATATCTTTTAGGGTTTTTTTTTGTGGGGGGGATAAGAAGCCAAAAGTAGATAAATGTATGTTTATTAATTAATATTTTATCATTTTGTCTTATTTGGAAAGTATCTGAATATTTAATAAATTTAGCTAAACTCATCATTTAACTTAGCAAAACTTTTAAGGTTTTAAGTTACCAAAGATCTTATAGTTTTTGTTTTTGAATGACTTAATAGTTATAAAATTCACTAGTTATAAAAGTTGAATCTGAATTTTTCTGGTAGATGGAATAAGTTAAGGTTATTTGTCTAGATGACTACAGCTTTGTTTTAACATTTGTAGAGAAAATACTTAAATTTGTATTTATCCTTGGCAAGGATAAATAAATAAATTTGTATTTATCCTTGGCAAGGCAAGAGTTTTAAATGGTCCTTTCCCCTTGTTTTTACTTGTTTGGAATTACATCCTTGGAATTTGCCTTTTAAAGAGATAGACTAGATAAAGAGATGCTAGAAGAGACCAGGTAGAACACTGAACATTTACATTTCAAAGTCACAGGGAAAAAAAATGTAAGCACTTTCTGGAAGGACTTCTGTTCCCTTAAGGTCAGAATTTTTATAATACTTATAAGCCTTTTGAGATAAATAGGGGATATTTGGGGATTGGTAAAAAGGGTTGGTGGTCTGAATTGTTTTTGGAACCACACTTTTCATCCTCTAAAGACTAGGTTTGTGAAAAAAGGACAATTTAATTTTCTCCAAGATTTGGGTTGTTGCCTAAAAATCAAAGGACTGACACACCATCCACGTATGAGAATGTCTTCCTCTGGGTACATTTAGCTTAGGAGAGAAGGCCTAATTTTTTAAAATCAGGTTTTGAATATCAGTTTCCAATTTGACCAAATTTTGGTTCAGAAAGTTAGATACTCCCACTATGGAAACATTGTTTTCACTCCAAGGAATTTGTTATCCTATGAGAATGGGGTTTAAGATAGAAAGTGGAGCCCTGGTATCATTCAGCAAGATTTTACTAATTTAAATTTCAGTTTCATCTTGGCTGTTTAAGGGAATTCGTGGTAACAGTTTACTAGCGAATCCTTTGGAGTCCTGTCAAGTGTGGGAGGGGTCCACATAGGGGCCCTCCTTTGGGTGGCACTCAAACTGAGGAATTTGCATAAGAAGTCCTTTGAGGGCAAACATTGATCTTTAGGCCATCATTTTGAAGGTGGACCCTTAGAGTGAAATGTGGGGGACCAGATGTTTTTTAGGTCTCTGGTCTTGGAGCTGTTGTAGCTGTAAAGCCAATGGTTTGGCAGATTTTTGTTTACAATCTTGCTCCAAGGTCCTTTCAAAATGCTCAGCTGTAGCTATGAGCTCAGTCAGTCCTGTGGCCTCCCATCCTGGTTTTTTTTTTTTTTTTTGCATTTTTATTAACCCACTAATCTCTGGGGGATAATCCATTTATAAGTAAGGCAGCTAGAGGAGGTTGAATGACCACTTTTATTGAATGGAAGCTGGAATACTGCAGAAAGAATGCCTCCAAATGGGCTTTAGAGTCTTTCATATTCCTTTTGTTTACATGTTTAAATAATAGACCAATCAGTATGGGCAGGAAGGACTCTAGCAATGGCTTTTAAAAGACTGGGTGCTATTTTGCAAGCTTTTTCTGATCCATAAGAGAACCACTTTAGAGACTGAGGATCTCAAATATCATTCTCAGGATAATGCCATTCTGCTTTCCACATCCATTTTTTTTTTGGATCTCACCAAATCCTACCAACGTGTACGCAAGTTCATAAAGATGTGGCAGCCCAGGGTCCTAGGCCCTGATGAGGATTTTAAACATTTCAAAAACCCTTTTGGGATCCTCCCTTTTGTGTAAGAAATTCTTTAATATGGCCTATTGGTTCAGCCTCTCACCGAAAAGTAAAAGCTATCTCAGAAGGATTGCCTCCAAACTCAGGCAGTTTTATTTTAAAAGGTAACTATGTAATTGTCTCTTAGAGTAGGAAAGTAGTTCAGCCAGAAAATTAGTAGACTGTGACTAAAACACAAGAGGTACCCCTCTACTTTTCTTTACCTGAGAGTAGAGGGGAGCAATAGTATTCACATCATTCCTGTCGTCTTTTGTTTTAGGTACCTCTTGTGTTTTTAATTTTCCATTGGTCCTTTGTAACAAATCTTTCAATGAGGCTATTTTGGGATCTTGAAGCCTTTTGGAACCCTCTGCATACCTATTAAAATATGCAACCCATTCCATTTCCTTAATTTAGGAATCCTTGCTTTCAAGTGCACTTCTTAAATGAACAATCTTGTCTAATTGGAACATTCCCCATAAAAGCCACTGTAATTCTAGGTTATTTTTAGTATTTTTTTTTTTTTTTTTCTCATCTTGGGTAGATATCTGCAACTCCCTGGACTAGAGCTCTTAGACATAAAATAAGCAGGTGTGCCTGAAGGTAGCACACTTGACTCTTTAGAATTGAAGAAATCCATTAACTAAGACTTCAGGTTTCTCAGAGCTGAACTAATACCTAAAAGACATATGCATAGGTTTGGGGATTGTGTGTTTTACAGTGTACCTCATTGCATGACAGTTTTCTTGAGGTGAGTGACCTAGTATCAGTCTAACCAGTTCTGTGACAAACTTATCATTGTAATCCTCTTCAGGTGGTGAGCACTCTAACAGCCTTAAGTGCTCGACCCGTGCTCACCAATTTTTGTGGCTTTTTGGCCATGGAGATCCCCACCAGCAATAGCCTGATAAAGGTACACAAAATAATATACAAAATAGACCTACAACCATGTGCACCTTAATGTAGTGTCAGTACTGGGTCCTGGCCGCAAGAAGGCACTGTGTGCATGGCCACCATTCCTGTGAACTCTTACTGAGGTTCTCCACCTGGGACATTGTGGTCTGAAAGGCTAGGGGCTTGACTCTGGGCAGACCCTTCTGCCAGCTCACTTGGTCTCTGGGTAAAACTGCCAGCTCAGCTGGGCTCTGGGCAAACATGCTGGTTCACTTGGGCTCCAAGCATAACCACATGCCAGCTCAAGCTGACCTCCCTTATAAAAGAAAACCAATTAGATTAGGAGCTCAAACACAGACAAAAAGAGCAATGCCCACAACTGAGAGGAGCTTACCGACAGCCCTCAGAAATGGCAAGAAATATGGTGAATTCAAAGGGTTCATGGGTACCATTGTTGCTGGGTTAACTGGGGAGACCTCTAGGCCCTGTGGCCTCCACCCAGCCCATCGCCAGAGATGTCACCTTTTAGTCTTGTTACAAGAAAAGAATTCAAAGAGAACAGATAGTGGTTGAATGAGGCAAATAAAGAGTTTATTAAAGAGAGAGTGAAGTATACTCTCAAGATACAAGAGCACGTTAGCTCAAAGGAGAGCTGTGCTTGGGGTTTTATTGACAATTATTAACTAGGGTGGGATATTTATTATTTGGGGAGGGGATGTCTTTGAGAACAGGGTTACACACCATTTTTCCCCCTTACTTTGGCAGGGGGACCTTTGTTTTGGGCCTGTCTAGTTTGATCTGGCTTCTTGTGGCCTAGTTCGTGGAATGCTGCCAAGGCAGGTTGCTAACTGTCCTGATAATGGGTCTTGACTCCCCCTTTGTTGGTCTCCAGGCATCCTGTTAAGGTCTAACTAACTGCCTACTCTAACACCATGCCTCTGTTTCTCATTGTTTGTGAATGCTGCTAGAAGTTCACTTCTGATTCCATCACTGCCACCAAATCAGTTAAATAACAAAAATTCAACTGCATAAATTTTAAAGATTAAATGATTCATGCATTGACAGCATCCCATCTGGTAGGTAGAATGAGGCTCCAAGGAGGTGTACAAGATGGAAGGTTTTTTATAGAAGGAGAATGTGCCTAGAAAGTAACAAAAGAAAACATATGTTTAGGCAAGGTGGCTTTCCCTTAGGGGAAAAGTACGGGGTCTTATCATGCCTATTACTTCATCTTTCTTTGGGGAATGGGGGAGGGCTCCACATAGCAGGCTCATTGGCACTTTCTGGAAAATGCCTGACTGGTTAAGACATTTCTGGGCGAGGTTAGATTAGGTATTACGCCTCAGTTTGGGAACTTGGTCTAAGTGACACCATTTGGGGACTGTGTTTTTCTTTTTAACAACTTATACATTAATTTCTCTATAACAACATTATTCAATATATTATTATTTAATCTATGTTATTAATTAAGCAATATTTACTTCACACTTATGTGAAGCTCAGCTGAGCCAAAGAGAGATGAGCTGCCAAGTGCCATAATAACTGACAAAAGCAACAAGCCAAAATGAAAATTAATGTCTTTATCATTTATTGTGATAGTAATATTGTTGTCTTTATTATTCTTTTCCTTAAACCACATTTGATATTGTTTTCAATGCTCAAACTTTACAGTCAATTTATCTGCCTTATTCTTACTCCAAAAATTATTGCCTAGTAATCTCCTTTAAATGGAGTCTGGTCCGATAGAACTACCAACAGTCAACACATTTATATTCCCACTCCTCTTACCATTGGTGTTATTTGCAAATTTTTTAGTGTTTTGCTTTTTTTTTTTTTTTTTTTTTTTTCTTTTTGTATCCCCCTTTAAATTTTTTTTATTTAAAAATTTTTTTGTTTTTTGTTTTTTTTTTTTTTTTTTGTATTCTCTTTGCATAGCCCCATTAACATTAATTACAGTAAAAACTTCTATCCTGTTGCATTCATTCAGTTACTAGATATTTAATAAGTTTTATTATTGTTCGATATCATGCTAAGGATTGGGGATACAAATGCAAAACTGAGATACATGGCCTCTGAATAGTGATTTCTTTCTAGAGGTGAGTGAAAACAAAAACTTAAATCATAACATGATAATAAACCAAAAATGATTTACCAATTATGATAATTGCTATGACAAAAACAAGCAAGGTGTTCAAGATAGAAAGTAGTAGAATATAGAAATTCTGAGACTGAAATTTTCTTTTTACATCTCAAATAGATTGTTTAGAAATTGGTGTGTTCTGTGTGCCAACTCAGAGAAATAGGCCTGCTATAACCTGCCAGTGTTAGCAATCCAGTGAATAGGAATGCATTAATTCTAAATCCTAATAAGCACGTGAGTGTCTTGATTGTTACATTTAAGGTATTTTAGAGCACAATTTCCATTACTTTCTAGTTGTTTCCAGGAACAGGAAAGGATAATGGGACAAATCTAAGTATCTTTAATTTCTAAAAAGTGTCTAAAAGTATGTTATTTAATAAAGCGGTTGTGAGTTTTCAAAGAGCAATTTACATCTTGCAAAGCTATAAGCCATCTTTTCATCCACTCATCTGGCAAAATGATTTAGGGAGCTATAGGCTAGTCACATTCACATGACCTTGAACATCATGGTATCTTTAACAGGAGCTTTTTTCTTTCTTTTTCTTAAGCTAATTTGGTGTCCTGAAATGAATAACTGGGTATGTGTTAATATATGACCCTCCTGCTAATGAACATTAGATCCCTCAAGGCCTGGAACCAATTTGACAGTTGTCTGAATGTTCTATACTCTTAAGACTTCATTAGACCATATCATAATTTCCAAAGACATAAATGCCAAGATTGGCGATTTTTCTGCCAAAGCATCATTCATTGGTTTTCTGAATTGGGAATTGCTTCCCTAGGGACAATTTCTCAATGGATAGTTGGCCATATTTATGAAAATAATCACTCAAGGTCATTTTTAAATCACAATATCCTGCTCACATCAACTTGTCTGATAAGAGAAAATTTAAGCCCCTTCTGTATCAGGTAGACTATTTTTGTTATTCACCATCTCTTTGTTATCTCTAATCTTGTATTTTTTTTAATGTAAAATATAAAATATTTAACATGGATAACTATAGAAACTTTAACATAAATGTTACATACCTATAGCTGTCATTAAACTGACAAAAGCACTCTACAACATTTTAAATGGCTCTATTATATTAACATATTTTATTTTGTAAAATATATTTTTCACATGAAACATTTATTAAAGAATAATATATGCATAGACAGGCCTTGAGCTATTTGCAAGATTGTATAACAACCCACTACCTCTCCCTCCCTCCCTCTGATTCAAACACTATACTGAACTTGGAAAATCTTATGCCCATGAATGTTTTATTTTTTATTTTTACTATTTGTGTAAACATGTGTGTGTGTGCAAGCACATGTATGTTTGCATTTTCATTTTTACTGAGCTTTACACATATAGTAAAAATTAGAAAAGAATGCACACGAGTATGTGTGTTTAAAATCTAACCAATGCTATCTTAAAGGGCATATTTTGTAATTGACTATTTTAACTCTTGTGCTTTTGCATTTTTTCCATATTTACATATGGATGATGTAGGCAGGCTGGGTCTGAGGACCAGACGAAGGTCCTGAAGGATCAGCCAATAGTGTTCTTGGCTTCATGAAGGGTAGAAATCAAACATGAGCCAGAGAAAGTGAAAACAGTTTACTTAATAGTGTGAGTGACAGAGAATAGCAGATGGAGTGTCTGGGAGACTCAGAAAAGAAAGGAGAGTGAGTCTCTCTGTCACTTGGGGTTAGGGTTTATATTGCAAAGGGGTATAGGATACATGTTCCTCCAGAAATCCAGGTAGGGTCCCCTCAAAGGCTAGTGTCAGATGAACAATAGGTGGTATTCCATAAATAACTGAAGGCAGGGGATGTTGATGCTAGCTGCAGCAGAAGTTTGTTCAAAGCTAATGTCCTAGAACATGTTTGGGATCTGGTTCTTCTTACATGTTATCAGGTGTTTGGGCCTAGGAGAAAACTCATAGATTAACTTTCTTGCTTTCCCCTTGAAGTGGGAACAGTTTCTTTGGCTTATTCAGAAATGGGGCCTATCAGAAAAACAGCAGAAATGAAGCTTTTCTAAAATGGAGTCCCTTCAGCTTCCCTATCTCATGGAGACCTAGTATAGACATTCTAATTTTTTGCAAAGTATTCCATTATTTGAATAAGTCAGTTTATTTACCCATTCCCCACATGAGCTGTTAGGCATTCGTTCTTATGCAGATGTCAATTGTTATCTTCTCCGTAAGAGTTTCTAGAGATGTAGAGTCATCCCCATCTTTCTGGTACAGTGAGGGAGACAGCCTTAAGAATGGAGAATTGCCTTATACATGTAAATGTCTCTTACAAAAGGGTAACTTGTATTTGATTTTCAGAGCTTTACCTGTGATTTGCAGTTTCTTAAAAACAATCAGCATAAAAGAATCTTTATGCAAAAGAGACTTATTTTGGAGCAGCTAATTCTGCCCATGGTCCTGCTTTGGAAACTTAGAAGCTTCACAATCCAGAAGCCAAAATGATAGACTGCTCCATATCTCATTGAACCAGTCTCTAAGATCTGAGAATAGGTCATTTTAGTTAAACAGTTTGTCTAATTTCAAGATGCAGGTCTTTCAGGGGGGCTTCCAAAATTAGGCCTGTATTGTTAAAAAAAAAAAAAAATCACGTATTTAATAAGGCATTTCTATGGAAACAACAACAACAAAATCAAAGGTTAATGATTAGAATATAATATAAACCCATTCTGAATCCTGAGGGCAGCCAGTTGAGAGATTTCTAGATGTAGGGGTTAAACTGTCTTCTGAAGTTTGAATGCCTCTAATGATAACATCAGGTATTCAGGTAAACTTTGAGTAGCTCACACAGCAACAGGCATAATTTGTCTAAACATGAGCTGTTATGATTTCTCCAAAGGTTATATAAAGCCCTCTAGCTTCAGTTTGCAGGACTTTGGGAAAAAGGGCAGCTTTAGTTCTCAGTGATTCCAAGTCAAAAGAATGGGAGAAAATTGGAACATTAATTTGGAAAGTCTTAGTCAGATATTTGAGGAAATCAGAAAATTTCAGGATCCAGTCCAGTTTATAGGCAAACAACAAACCCTCAAAGACAATTAATCAGAATTAGAATCTGGGTGCCTGGGTGGCTCAGATGGTTAAGCGTCTGCCTTCGGCTCAGGTCATGATCCCGGGGTCCTGGGATCAAGTTGCGCATCGGGCTCCCTGCTCCCTGCTCAAGTCCCGCTCCCTGCTCCCTGCTTCTCCCTCTGCCTCTCCTCTCTTTCTCTCTGTCTCTTATGAACAAATAAATAAAATCTTTAAAAAAAAAAAAAAGAACTAGAATCTAATATCCACAAAGATATGTTACCGAAACATAATTTTTCCTTCTAAAATTACCCTTATTTTCAGCAAAGATAGCCAAATCAAGGTTGAATTGTTTGTAAAATAAGTCTAATTTCAATAAACTTGGCCTGATTAATCACATAAGAATAGCAATCAATTATGTAGGCTCTTTTAAAATCTGCTTTGCAGAAAATTTATAAGGAGTCTCAGACTGAACATTATTTATTTATTTTTTAAGTAGGCTCCACGCTGTAGCCCAACATGGGGTTTGAACTCACAACCCTGAGATCAAGACCTGGGCTGAGATCAAGAGTTGGATGCTTAACCAAATGAGCCACCCAGGTGCCCCTCAGATTGAACTTACAAAAACATCTCCAGGATAAGAAGCCAAACCAAAGACTTGCCATGAGACTTGCCTGCAATCTCTATAGATGTGGGTGAATTCCTGTCCTTTTCAGGCTCCCAATATATCCTGAGGTTCCTGCACCTCCCAGGAAATGACCCTCCTTATTCACCTGATAAGGCTGCTGGGAACCCTGTAGGCAAGGTACCAGCTGTTTTTCCGAGGGGTTTTAGTGGCTTTGTAATATCAAGCATAGTTCCTTAAACCTGTTTGATCTTATGAGTCTATGCATAGCTCTCTCAAGTATGACATTCCAGTCAAAGCTTTTGTAACATAACCAATGTTTCTAATTATATCCCATTACAAGAAAAACAGATTCTTATTGAACATATGCAAATAAATACATTGCCATGAAAATATAAGAACTCACTAAAAGTTTCTGAATTCTAGAGGAATCAGGTAGGGTAGAAAAAATAAATGTTTCAATTTGTTCACAGAGGTTTATTTTTATCAAATTGCTGTAAGTCATAGTTAGCTTAAGAGAAAAAGTTTCCTTAAATGTAGCAAAACAAAACATTAAAAAATCAGCAAAACAAAAAATCACAAAAATTACAATCATCCTCATCAGGGCGCCTGGGTGGCTCAGTCGTTAAGCGTCTGCCTTCGGCTCAGGTCATGATCCCAGGGTCCTGGGATCGAGCCCCTCCTCGGGCTCCCTGCTCAGCGGGAAGCCTGCTTCTCCCTCTCCCACTCCCCCTGCTTGTGTTCCCTCTCTCACTGTGTCTCTGTCAAATAAATAAAATCTAAAAAAAAAAAAAATTATAATCATCCTCATCAGCTCATTTAATCACATGCTACTCGTTGTTTTGGCTGAATCTAGTTTTTTCCATTAATTCTGGAAATTCTTACCCCTTTAGTTTTATGATCTGAACATTATCAGAAACCTGTAGTCTAGAGTACTTTCCATGAGTCTCCTTGAATATGAAGAACTTTTATAAACACCTTTTCAAAACTGTCAAAACAATAACTGTAAATGACAAAGACTTAAAGATCAGATGCAACTTCATTACAATGCAACAAAGAAATATAGTTATTTCTGTGACATACATTTTAAGATAACTAGAATTATGACTGATAACATACCAGGACGTATCAGAATTTTAGGAATTTATTACAATATTTAGAACACATATTAATAACTATTATGGTTATATGGTTATAGTTATATAGTATACTATAATAACACTCATATTAATACCTTAGGTTATATTTTATGGGTAAATAATATATGAAGGTTTATCATCACTTATTTGACAATGCTTTTCATATAAAATAAGTTTAATTAGTTTGACAAATCTTTTGAGATGTTCCAGGGACCCTCAGGAATTTCCTACAGTTTCTTTCAGGTCCAAAAGACTTCATTTAATGAATTTAGTTTTGGGAAGTTTGTCAAAAATATCAAAAGTTTTTGGACACTTGACTAAGTAGGAGCATAGGTCACTGGGAAACAATATTTAGTTATCTATTTAACCAAACTGACAAAGACTTCATAGACAAAAATAGAAGGTTACATAGTTATGGGAAAAATTTAGCAGTTCTAATATTGAGAGGAATAGGTTTACTTAAGTAATCAATGATCTGATGATAAAAATGAAGTAAAGGAAATTATTCTGATAAAACACAAAATCTTTGCTTTTTAGACAGATTACTTCATAATCTTAGAAGCAGACAAATAGTACAAGAAAACTTTTTGCTGTTATTAAGTGAAAGAAAATTAACTTTTACCTTTACATAGCACATGACTAATATTAAACCTTATTTTTAATACCCTTAAAATATTAATTCAATTTAAGCCTGCTGGATTACACAAAGTAAAATTTTTTCTCTTCTCTCTGTCCTTTTTTCCTTCTCTTTTCCGTTCTGAAACAACCAAGACAAAATTACTTGTTTTTTTTTTTCTTAACAAAAACACATATCCATACCTCATACCTTTTTTTCCAATTTTTTAAAATATAGTTGACAGTTTTATATTACTTTTAGGTGTACAACATAGTGATTCAACAATTCTATACATTAGACAATGCTCACCATGGTAAGTGTAGTTAACATCTGTCACCATAAATGTCATTACAGTATTACTGACTATAGTCCAATGCTATACTTTTCACCCCCATGACTTATTTTAAACTTGGAAGTTTATACCTCTGAATTCCCTTCACTTATTTTGTCTATCTCCTCACAACCCTCCCATCTGTCACCCACCTGTTTGTTGTCTATATAAGTCTTTTTAAAAATTGTTCCTTGGGGTTTTTTAGATTTTAAATATAAGTGAAATCATGATATTTGTCTTCTTCTGACTTATTTCACTGAGCATAGTACCGCCTAGATTGGTCCATTTCATTTTTTTTATGGTTGAGTAATAGTCCATTGTGTATGTACTTTATTCATGTATCAATAGATACTTAGGTTTGTTGAAGTACTATTAGCAGTAGCCAAGATATGGAATCAACCTATCTTTTCAAATTAGTATTTTCATTTTCTTTGGGCAAATACCCAGCAGAAGCATCCCTGAATGGTATGGTATTTATATTTTTAATATTTTAAGTCCACACTGTTTTCCATAGTGGCAGTACCAATTACATTTGCATGAACAGTACACAGGGTTCCCTTTTTCCACATCCTTGCCACACTTATTATTTCTTTTCTTTTTGATTCTAGCCATTCCAACTAGTATGAGGTAATATCTCATTATGGTTTTGATTTGCATTTCCCTGATTAGTGATGTTGAACATCTTTTCATGTTCCTGTTGGCCATCTGCATGTTTTTGGAAAAATTCTATTCAGGTCCTCCACCCATTTTGTAATTAGATTATTAGTGTTTCTGGTGTTGAGTGGTATGAGTTCTTTACATGTTTTGGATATAAACCTCTTATTGAATATATCATTTGTAAATATTGTTTCCCATTTAGTAGATTGCCTTTTTGTTTTCATAATTGCTTTCTTTACGGTGCAAAACTGTTTAGTTTGATGTAGACCCGATAGTTTCTTTTTGCCTCTTTTTCCCCTTGACTGAGAAGACTTAACCAGAAAAGTGATGCTAAGGCCCACATCCAAGAGATTACTACCTGTATTTTCTATTATAAGATATATGGTTTCAGGTCTTACATTTAGGTCTTTCATATAATTTTGAGTTTATTTTTGTGTATGGTCTAACAAAGTGGTCCCCCAGTTCATTGTTTTGCATGTAGCTGTCTAGTTTTACCAGTACCATGTGTTGAAGAGACTGCCTTTCTCCATTGAATATTCTTGCCTCCTTTGTCACTGATTAATTGACCATCTAAGCATGGGTTTATTTCTGGGCTCTCTTTCATTCCATTGATCTAGGCATCCATTTTTGTGCCAACACCATACTGTTTTGATACTGTAGCATTGTAATATATGTTGGAATCAGGGAGCAGGATACCTCCAGCTCTGCTCCTCTGTGGGAATTCACAATGCCTGGCTAGCTAAGATATGATAAATACAATCCTCCTTGGGAGAGGCTAGTTGAACAGCAAAGGAGGAGAGACCAGAAAAGTAGGCCTCCTTTTAGGTTTCTGGGCTGAAAACAGCCAGATACTAATTGTGGCTCAATGCTGTCTCCCAGGGGACAGATGCTTAACTTAGGTTAGACATAAATCCTTAATAGTCACCTACGCCCTGCCTGCAGGTCACAAACACAGATAGTTCTAATCACACAATGACCGGAAATGTCACCGCCCGAGTTATTGAAACTTCACATTCCTTTCTAATCTTGATTCTTTGATGTAACAATAACATACATAATAAAAATGGATGTAGAGCTTGACTTGAGGCCTTTTGCCGCTAGAACGTCTGGTCCCCAGGCCCTTTCCTTTCTCCTACTTAGTGTCTGGAGTAATCTTTTCATTCACCATCTCAGGGTTTGCTGGCCAAAGCCGACATCTTCTTTCTCAAGGTTGCTTTGGCTGTTCAGGGTTTTTCATGGTTCCACACAAATTTTAGGATTCTTTGTTCTATTTTTGTGAAGAATACTATTGGTATTTTGATAGGGATTGCATTATTGCATTGATACTGTAGATTGCTTTGGATAGTATGGATATTTTAACAGTGTTTATTCTTCCAATCTATGAACATGGTATCTATTAGTTTGTGTCATCTTCAATTCCTTTCATTGACATCTTATAGTTTTCAGAGTGTTGGTCTCTTACATCCCTGGTTATCTTTATGCCTGGGTATTTTATTCTTTTTGATGCAATTACAAATTGAATTTTTATTAATGTATCTGCTATTTTGCTATTCCTATATACAAATACAACAAATTTCTGTAATTTTGTATCCTACAACTTTACTGAATTTATTCACCTAATTTTTTTTTTTTTTTTAATTTCTGGGTTTTATATTGGTGGCATCTTTAGGGTTTTCTATATATACTATTGTGTCATCTACAAATAGTGACAGTTCTTCTTTATTATCAATTTGGATGTCTTTATTTTTTCTTGTCTGATTGCTGTGGCTAGGACTTAAAGTAAAACTGGCCTCATAGAATGAATTTGGAAGTCGTCCTTTCTGTTCTATATTTTGTAATAGTGAAGCGAAAGAGCTAGGTTCTTGTCTCATGGAGTTGAAGAATGAATCTCCAGAGTGAGTAAAGCAATAGATGCTTACTAAGTGAAGATACAGAAAAAGCTCTCAAGAGTGAGAGGGGTCCCAACAGGGGACCAATGAGGGCCTTTAGGGTTGGTCTTTTATAGAAAGCTAACCAGGGAACTTAAATCCCTTTAACATCTCTATTGATAACACCTTCAATGGCTTACTTCCTTTTTAGGGTCTGGTTATTCTTTGTTGATCACAGGTGATCATCATAAAGACACCCACCCCATACCCCTAGGTAGGGTGGTCCTATTTGTCCCCTTATCTCTGGTTTTCCCACACCTCCACATTTTTGGGATTTCTGTGAGCCTGATCACATAGCCCTCTACCTACCTCCCCCTACCTAGCTCTTACTCATTAGTTTGAGAAGAATAGGTATTAAACCTTTTTTTTTAACTATTGGTAGAATTTACCTGTGAAGTCATCTGATCCTGGACTTTTGAGAGTTTTTTGATTACCAATTCAATTTTGTTGCTAGTAATCAGTCTTTTCAGATTTTTTCTTTCTTTCTGTTTCTGTCTTGGAACATTGTATATTTCTAGAAATTTATCAATTTTTCTAGGTTCAATTTGTTATATATATATTTTTTTAATTTGTTATATTTTTTCATTTTATAGTCTCAATGTTTTATATTTGTTGTTTGTTACTTTTCTTCTTTCATTTTTAATTTTATTTGTGCCCTCTTTTCTTCCTTGATGGGCCTGGATAAAAGTTTAAAAAGATAAAACTGATAAAGAGCTCTTTGTATTGATTTTTCCTACATTTTTTAGTGCGTATTTTATTTATTGCCTCTCTGATCTTATTTCCTTCCTTCTACTAAACTTTTGCTTTGTTTGCTTTTATTAGATTCTTTGAGTGTAGGGTTTGATTGAGATTTTTCTTGTTTCTTCAGGTAGACTCATATCACTATAAAATTCCCTCTTTCAGTGCTTCTGGTACATCCCAGATATTTTGGACCACTGTGTTTCCATTATGATTTGTCTCAAGGTATTCTTTTATTTCCTCTTTGAATTCTTCAGTGACCCAGAGTTGTGCAGTAGCATGTTGTTTAGTATCCTTGTGTTTGTGTTTTTGTCAGGTTCCTTCTTATAGTTGTTTCTAGTTTCATACTATTATGGTCAGAAAAGCTGCTTGCTATAATTTCAATCTTAGTAAATTTATTGAGACTTCTTTTGTGCTCAAATATGTGATCTATCTTGGAGAATATTCCATGTACACTTGAAAGGAAATGTGTATTCTCCTATTTGGGGGTGAAAAGTTCTGAATATGTGTCATTTAAAGCCACTCTTATTGATTTTCTGTGTTTTGATGTATTCATTGATATAAATGGAGTGTTAAAGTCCCCTACAATTTTTCTATTATTGTCAACTTTTCCTTTATCTGTTAATATTTGCTTTATATATTTAGGTGCTCCTAAATATAGATATATAGATATTTACAATTATTCTCTTATTTGGCTGATCTTTCTATTGCTATATAGATCTTCTTTGTCTTGTGTTATAGTCTTTGTCTTAAAGTCTGCTTTATCTGATAGAAGTAATACTACCCCAGCTTTTTTTTTTTTTAACTACCATTTGGATGGAATATTTTTTCTGTCCTTTCATTTTCAATCTGTATGTGTCTTTAGGTTAAGAAGTCAGTTCCCTTGTAGACAACCTACAGATTGGTCTTGTTTTTTATCCATTCAGTCACTCCGTCTTTTGATTGTAGCATTAATACCATTTACGTGTTAAGTAGTTATGTAGTTGTTACCATTTTATTGTTTTCTGCTTGTCTTCATAGTTCCCCTTTTTTTTCTTTTCTTGCCCTCTACCCTTATGATTTATGATTTTAGTGTTATGCTTGGATTCCTGTCTCTATTTTGTGTGTAGGTTTTTGGTTTGTAGTTACCATAAGCTTCATACGTATCATCCTGTGGTAAATAGAAGTCAATATTATGTTGATGGCTGCTTAAGTTTGCACACATTCTAAAAGCACTTTTACTCCCTTTTCCATTTTATCCACTTTATGTATATGATATTAACAGCCTTCAACTAGGTATTATTTACCCAAGATTATGCCAGATGATGTCAACTTGAAAAACAGTGGTTTAGTTGTTATATTTCTAAGAATTTTTGGAATACTTAATTTTTAACCAATACCAACCAGCTGTAGATAAATATCACACATCTATAATTTACATATATAGGCACACATAAACATACAGATGCAAAGAGAAATCCTAACATTCTAGCCTCTACCCATTACATAGATACAATTAATATAAAATTCAGTAGATATAAAAGAACAGTTGGAATGTGTTAAGTTTATCTGCTCAGATGGCTGAACATTTTTTTTAATTCACCTAAATTTTATTTTATTTATTTTTTTAAAAAACATTTTATTGACTTATTTATTTGAGAGAGAGAGCACATGTGAGCAGAGAGGGAGAGGCAGATTCCCCGCTGAGCAGAGAGTGGGACATGGGACTCGATCCCAGGACACTGAGATCATGACCTGAGCCGAAGGCAGATGCTTAACCATCTGAGCCACCCAGGCACCCCTAATTCATCTAAATTTTAAATGAATGTTCCCTTTTTGTGTTCCTTCTGATAAGAATTACCCACCTCCCTGAAGTTTGTAGAACACTTACATCTCAAAGTCACAGTGAAAAAATAAAAGTTCCTCCAAGAAGGACTTTGGTTTCCTAAGACCAAAAAAAAAAAGATAAATGGGAAAGGTTTTGGGATTGGTAAATGCTGAATTGTTTCTGCAGTCACACCTCTGGTTCTGTAAAGACTAGATTTGTAAAACAAAGACAACTGTTTTTTAATTCCTCAAAAAACTGGGTTGACACCTTGATATCAAAGGACTGTCACACCCATCCACCTATGCTGGAATGTTTTTCTTTCTCTCTGTGCACATTTAGCTTAGGACAGAAGCCTTAAAAAATTCCTATCAGACTTTGAATATCAGACATGGTCAGGAGTCCTGTGGCTTCTCATTTTATTTTCTGCCTTTTTTTCTATCCACTAATCTCAGGAGGTAATCCATTTACAAAACCTTTTGAGAATCCTCCGAGTTTAAGAAATTCTTTAACTATGGCCCTTACTTTGGCCTTTGACCAAGGAGTGAAAGATGTCTGAAGAGAATTGCCTGTAGCCTTGGGTCGTTTAATTTTGAAAGATATCTGTTTAATTGTATATTCAGTGTGGGAAGGAAATTCAGACAAAGGATTATTAGAATGAGTCCTCAAATAAAGGATGATAGAAGGGAGCAGTAAGAATTACATCAATTTTATACTTTTGTTTTAGGTACCTTTCATAACTTAAATTTTTAATTAGTCTTTCACAACAAATCCTTCAGCAAAGCTATTTTGGTATTTTGAAAATGTTTGGAAGCATCTGCATACCAATTAAATATATATTCCATTTTGTTTGTTTGATTTGGAATTCCTTGCCTTTAATTCACTTCTTAAAATAATATTACCTAGTTGGAACATTTCTCATAATGATCATTGTAATTCTGGGGTATAATTACCCTGAGGGCTGGCAGCAGTTTGGGAGGACCCCAGTCAAAATGAAGTTTAATCCACATTTTCTGTTTGGACATATCCACAAAGGGGGTACAATTAGTATTTCAGTCTGGTCATGTTTTGGAGTCCCCAACCTGCTAGTTACCAAGTCAAGTTGACAAGACACAAAAAAATCTTAGTATGATTTTGCCATTTTTGTAGATATCTACAGCTTTCTGGATGGCAGTTCTTATAAAATAGACATGTGTACCAGAAGGTGTCATATTTAATTATTTGGAATTAAAGATGGGAATTTACATTGGATATGAAGTTTTTAAATTTCTGTCCTTTTATTTTGTTAAGGGAGTCCCTAAGGCTAGCCATTATATTTCTTTGTAACTATTTTTTAATTTGGGCTTTCCATAAGTACCCATTAGACAACTGTTAAGGATGAAAGCTCTCAAACTTTTTTTTTTTAATCTAGAAGTTTTTCAATTCAAAGTATCTACTCTCTGGCCATTGATGAGTGGGATCCATTAATCTTAATGTGAATCTTAATAGTGACTCAAAGCAATAAAGCTTTTTATGTCTTAACCATGGATGTAAGAGGCATCCCCAAGGAAGGTTTAAAAGATGCAGCCCTCACAAGGTCCAGAGATAGTCTAAGAAAGAAAATACCTTTATTGTGACAGGTGGTAAGAATGGTATAGTGCAAACAGTGTCTCTAGTTTCCCATGAGAACATAAGACACCTCCAGTCACAGATCCACCAGTCTTTGACACTGGACAGGTGTTACTAATTGGGACTTTTCTAGCACTAACAAAATAACAAAGGTTGAGATGATAAAGGCCCCTTATGGACCAGGATCCCTTATGACAAACTCCTCTGAGAGCTGGCCACAGTCAGAAAGGAAGGTAATGAAACAGCAATTGCATTGCTTAGTCTAGTTTGTTACCTGTGTTTCTGACCAACTGGCGTATTGGATCTGCAACTTATTTAGCTGTCCACCAGATGTGTATCTCTACAAGCATCCTCCAGTCAGCAGAGACCAGAGAGGATAATCTCATTGGTTATAAAGCCAAACAGAAACAAAATAATGACCATCTCTGGGAGAAAAAGGATCAATAGAAAATGAGTACTCATAATAAACTTTTACCAATGTCACTATACCTAAGACACTAATTCCACAAATATTTTCTTCTGCTAATCTAAATTTGGACAAAGAAAAGTACTCTCACCACTCTCAATTCCATTAGACACTGAAGGCAGAGATCCAGAAGACTAACATGGTAAAAATTGTTAACTTGTGCCAGCTTTTGTCAGAGGTCATAGAATCTCTCAGTTGCAACAGCCATGAAATGAGCAGCATCCAGCCAGTGAAGTTTGTCCCTTCATGGGTACCATCTGTAGGGGCAGAAAATTTTTCCTTTCTTCCTTTCTAGGTTCTTTGGTCTAATAATTAAATTGATATAATTCAGAATAGCAGGGGGTGCTTGGGTGGTTCAGTTGGTTAAGCGACTGTCTTCGGCTCAGGTCATGATCCTGGAGTCCCCAGGATTGAGTCCCGCATCGGGCTCCCTGCTCAGCAGGGAGTCTGCTTCTCCCTCTGACCCTCCTCCCTCTCATGCTCTCTATCATTCTCTCTCTCTCTCTCAATAAATAAATAAAAATCTTTTAAAAAAAGTCAGAATAGCAGGAGAAAAACTAAAGTTAAATAATATTTATATATCAGAGAGACCCAGAAGAACTAACTCTGTTATTTTTTTTTAAAGATTTTATTTATATATTTGACAGAGAGAGAGTGAGAGAGCACAAGCAGGGGAGCTGCAGGCAGAGGCAGAGGGAGAAGCAGGCTCCCCACTGAGTGGGGAGCCCGACATGATGCTCAATCCCAGAGCGGAAGGCAGATGCCCCAAGCCATCACCTTTAATATCATCTTTAGCTAAATACCCAAGAAGATGTTGGGGTTAGAGAGCTAATTATGAGAAATTACCAGGAAAAACACTGTACACAAAGGTAAGTGTGTTATACACATTTAAGTTGTTGTCTTCTCCATTGATAAGTTTCTAAAGATTTAGAATTATCCCCATATACTTGGTATAGTGAGAGAGACACCCTTATAAATAGATTTGCCTTATACATGTAAATGTTCTCTTACAAAAGAGTCACTTCTACTTGATTTTCAGAGCTTCTCCTGTGTTTGCAGTTTCTTAAAAAATAACCAGCCTAAAATAATCTTTATGCTAAAGACACATTTTAGGGTGGTAAATTCTGTTTCCCTACACTGTCAACCTAGTAATAGCACTGTTGAGAACTTTGCTGGAAACTGTTCCCTGTGACTGACACTTATATCTTAGTAGCCACGTTTTCTCACACTCCTGCCAAAAGAAACTTAGAGCAGAAGAGGTATAAGCACTGGGGCTCATGTCACAAAGAAGGAACAGGAGTCTGCCTAAAACAGTATCATCAACAATGATAAATATGTGCACATGCACACATACACATAATGACCATACCCATTTATGTACTTGATTGGTATTTCTTCCTAATTTTCCTCCTGTGTTGTTTTGGTTATAAAAATACCAATGATGTCTAAGACCTCATTTTGATTGTTCTTTGAATGGAGTAGCTTTTTGAAAATTATGTATATGTTCGTATATATAGATGTAAATATATACTTATGTGTGCTTATATATTTCTATTAAAATATTTTAATGTAAAATATTTTTAATATACATATCTATGTTTAAACTCTGTATATTCCATTCTGCTATGTAGCAGTTTAATCACAAACCATCTTGGAGAAGGAAAAGAAAGAATGTCTATACACTGGTACAACTAATCATCTCTTTAAATTTGTTACACATGCCCAGAATCAAAATATCAAAAACCCTGCTTGGCTAGATGTGGGCCTGATTTTTTTCTGACTCCCTCCTCTTTCTTATTACCACTGCATTACACTTATTTTCTCAACGAACACACATACTACACTAAGGAATATGTTCACAGAAACATCCCTCCTCACTGTATTTGTGGTGTACTCAGCCCCAAATTCATGTTAGGTCTCTGTTCTTGCTATGCTGGGTTGAATTATCTGATAAGTATTCACTGATGAGGTTTATTAAGACTTAATAAATCTCTTCCTTGCCTACATTCCTGGGCCTTCTAGAAGCCTGCCTTTCAAAACCACTTTTCCTATCACAGAGATTTTTATTTAGTACCTATGGAATAAAGGAAACATATTTCTTTTAAACAGTTTCTCCAAGTTAGGCTTACTAATCCAAACTTATTGTTTTCCCTATGTTGGGGTAAAGAGTCATAGTGTTGGATCTGTCTTATGATCTATAGAGATCTATGATCTAAAGAGAACAAAACTTCAAAATAGTAATTTCTAAGGATTCCAAATGAAGAACTGACCTAAAACCAATATATTAGGTAATTGTCAACACCTCTTACACACTCAAAGATCTAAGACTGGTAATAAGATGAAGTTCTAGCTTTAGAATCTATTTCTTTTTATTCCTCATTGAAGGTAGTGTAAATTCTAAGATTGTATGGGGAAGGTTAGAGACAGGAATGATCTAAATGTTCTTTATTCTGAACAAATCAAATCCAGTTGATTTTACATAGTAGTTTACATAGAAAAAGTTTTATATGGGAATATTGTCCATCATATACAATCATTTTGGTATTCTGCAATAATAGCTGATTCTTTAATATAAATGCTTATCCATGAGATATGATAAAAATTACTACATGACATTTTTGTTTGAAGATCCATTTGCCATAAAAAATATATTTAAAATTCAGATATTTAAATCATACCAAATTTTAAGCACTTTAAGCAATTTTTTCAAATTCTGAATGCCAAATTTAATTAATATATTCAGTCTACATAGCAATCTATACATTCTTCATGAAAACTTACCATGTGCTATTAAGTCTCCAAAAATGTCAAATTAGGGGCACCTGGGTGGCTCAGATGGTTAAGTGTCTGCCTTCGGCTCAGGTTATGATCTCCAGGTCCTGGGATCGAGCCTCATGTTGGGCTCCCAGCTCAGCAGGGAGTCTGTTGCTCCCTCTCCCTCTAATGAATAAATAAAATCTTTAAAAAAAAGTCAAATTATTTTAATAAGCAGTAGTAATTTAGAGACAAACTATCTTTGTTAAAGAGATATTTCCATCTCTGCTTTAATTGTGCCTATACATTAATATGAACATATCTTCATCTTTAGGAAAAATAATCTAAAGATATATTTTATAAAAATCTTCATAGAGACATTAAAAAAACTAAGAAAATAATTTTAAAATGTTTGCAATTTGTTCTTAAAATGAAAGCCACATACACTTCCTCGTACAGAGTGAAGATAATCACACAATAGCATTAACATTTTAGAAATCCTTACATAGGAAAGTAAAACATGCCTTTTGTAACATTAAGAAGCCTATTGATAGTTTATTGGTCAAAACATGATAAACTGCTATTCTATTTTCATTTTAAGCTTATTCCATTTTGTTCTTAAATTCCTGTTAAATCATGATGATGAAAAATATTATTCTATGAAAACATGAGACTCAGCAAGTTTACATACACAACTTGTGTGAGTTAATATGCACAGAGAACATACAACTGAAAAAGCCAAATTTTATTGTGGAATCTTGTTTGTTTTCCCCTAAAAATGAGTACTTAATGATACTTTCATCTTCCTTTAATCATGTAAATTTTCTTCTATAGTAAATTATTAGAGTTACATAATTTTATTGAATTCTTCTTATAAATTTCCCACAAGTAATTTTTCCAAAAGTAAACATTAACATTTATGCAAACTGAGTAAATATGGAATAAAAAGACAAGTAATTTCATAATATGAATTTATAAAACACATACTTCTGTATTCAGGCAAGATCATAGATATTAAAGATGATGTCTCTCTCAGGTAAATAGCAATTTTTTTCTTCTTATGTAACTAATTATTTACTTAAAAAGATTTCTAAAAGAAATATTCCAATCACTTGGGTATAGATGTTCGTATACTTTTATTCCTCTGGAGCTTGTACATATTTCAAATCGATTAAAATGTACTTTGTAGTAAATATATCTGAAAGATAAACAATAGCCTATATTTTATAATTTCCCAAGATTATAAAAATAAGTCGAGTATTTCCTTATTTTTTGTTCCTTGGTTTAGGTTTTCCTTCTTCCCAACTTTAAATTTTTTAAAAAATTTCCAGGAAATGTGAAAACATTAAAAAGAGCATCCACATGTATACCCCTCCCTTGATAAATCTGTTCTTAATATTAACTACATTAATTTTATCCCTTTTTCTTTCTAAATATAGCTCTAGTTATAGATATATATTTATTTTTGGTTGAATCATTTGAAATTAAATTGTAAACTGGATGATGAACATGGGGAAGATGAGAGCATAGGAAGATCCCGAGCTCACCTCATCCCACAGACAACAGTTACATCTATACAATTACCTCTAAAAATGACCTAAAGACAGAACAGACTTTCCACACTTAATCCTAGAGAGGAGGCCACATTGAAAAGAATAGGTGGGGCAGAGACTTGGTTGGGAACCAAACCCCTGGTGGGACTAACCACAAATGGGAGGCACGTCGTAAGCATGGAAAAGCAAGAAGATAAGATCCCACACCAGGTACCTCCAGCCCTGGGGCCCTGCACTGGGAAGATGAGTCCCCATATATTTGCCCTTGAAAACTTGTGGGGCTTAACTTCGGGAACTTTACAGATCAGTGGACTTAAAGCTGCAGAAGTAGAGGGCAATAGAAAACTAAGTCCCTGCCTTGAAGAGCCAGTATAATAACCCTACCCAAGATGCATCATAGAAGCAGCAGTTTGAAAGGTACTTGGGTATATAAAGGATACACAAAAGTCTAAAATGTGGAGGGGGAGTAAAAATTTAATATTTTTAGAACGTTTTTGAACTTAAATGACCATTAACATAATAGATTTCTATACACATATATAAACACAATGGTAACCACAAATTTCAAAACTACAGTAGATACAAAAAGAAAAGAAAAAGGATTCTAGGCATTAAAGCAAGCCCTCAAACCACAAGAGAAGAGTGCAAGAGAGAGAAAGGAACAGAGAAGAACTGCAAAAACAACCACAAAACAATTAACAAAATGTCAATAAGTACATAGCTATTAATTACTTTAAATGTAAATGTGCTAAGTGCTCCAATCAGGGCACCTGGGTGGCTCGGTTGGTTGAGCGTCTGCCTTCGACTCTGGTCATGATCCCAGAGTCCTGGGATCCAGTCCCTCATCGGCCTCCCTGCTCTGCGGGGAGTCTGCTTCTCCCTCTGCCCTTCACCCCACTCTTGTGCTCTCTCTCTCTCTCTCAAATGAATAAATAAAATCTTTAAAAATAAATAAATGCTCCAATTAAAAAACATAGGGTGACTGAATGGATTAAAAAAAACAAGACCCATTTATATGGTGCCTACAAAAGGCTCACTTTAGACCTAAAGATGCAGAGTGAAAATAAAAGGATGAGAAAGCAGACCTTATAATTACAAGTGAAAAAAACATCAGGGTAGCAATACTTACATCAGAGAAAATAGACTTTAAAACAAAGTCTGTAAGAAGAGCCAAAGAAAGGGACCACATAACCATAAAGGGATCAATCCAACAAAAGGATATAACAATTGTAAATATCTATACACCCAACATAGGAACGCCTAAATACATAAGCAATTATTAACAGACATAATGGGAGAAATTGACAGTAATACAATGATACTAGGGGAGTTTAACACCCACTTCTATTAATGGGTAGACCATCCAGAAAAAAATAAGGAAAGTATCTTTGAACAACACATTAGACTACATGGACTTAACAGATATGCATAGAACATTCCACCCAAAAACAGCAGAATACACATTATTTTCAAGTTCACATGGAACATTCTCCAGGATAGATGACATGTAGGGCCACAAATCAAGTCTCAATAAATTTAAGAAGATTGAGATTGTATCAAGCATCTTTTCCACCCACAATGGTATGAAACTAAAAATCAATTACAAGAAAAAAAAAAACTGGAAAAAACACATGTAGTGGTTAAGCAACATGCTGCTAAACAACCAGTGGGCTAACCAAGAAATCAAAGAGGAAATAAAAAAGAAACATGGAGGCAAATGAAAATGAAAACACAATGATCAAAGTCTTTGGGACACAGCAAAAGCAGTTCTAAGAGGGAAGTTTATAGTAATACAGGCCTACTTCAAATAACAAGAAAAATCTCAAACAACCTACCCTTACACCCAAAGAAACTAGAAAAACAAGATTAGAGCAGAAATCGAAACAAAAAATAGAAAAGATTATTGAAACCAAGAGGTGG
The DNA here is from genome assembly GCF_004348235.1 of Phoca vitulina. Lineage (NCBI taxonomy): Eukaryota > Metazoa > Chordata > Mammalia > Carnivora > Phocidae > Phoca > Phoca vitulina. The sequence continues at coordinate 21,133,694 of NW_022589711.1, read as the reverse complement.
TTCTTTGAAAATATAAACAAAATTAATAAACCTTTAGACAAACAACAACAAAAAAGACCCAAAAAAATACCAGAAATGAAGAAAAAGAAATAAGTTAAAATACAAAGGATTATAGAGAATATTATGAAAAATTATATGCCAACATATTGGACAGCCTAGAAGAAATGGATAAATTCCATGAAAGACACCATCTCCATTAACTAAATCAGAAAGAATTAGAAAATTTGAACAGACTGATTACTAGTAATAAAATTGAATCAGTAATAAACTCCCAACACACAAAAGCCCAGGAAAGGATGTGTTTACTGGAGAATTCTACCAAATATTTAAAGAAGAATTAATACCTATTCTTCTCAAACTATTCCAAAAAAATATAAGAACAGTGCCTAGAGGGCTCACTCATTTGAGAATGCAACTCTTCATCTCGGGATTGTGAGTTCAAACCCCACATGGGATAGTAGAGATTATTTAAGGAAATAAAAATAAATAAAAAATATATAAGACGAAGGAAAACTTCCAAATTCATTCTACAAGACCAGCATTATCCTGATACCAAAACCAGACAGTACAGGCATATATCTAATATATTTGATGAACATAGATGCAAAAATCCTCAACAAAATATTAGCAAACTGTATTCAACAATACATTTAAAAAATCATTCACCATGACAAGTAAAATTTATTCCAGGGATGCAAGTATGGTTCAATATTTGCAAATCAATTAATGTGCTACATCAAATTAACAGAAAGGTTAAAAAAAATGATCTCTAAAGATAATTTTTTAAACAAAATGTTCATATGTATCAAATGAACAAATATGTCTAAATGTATCATCTATTTATGATAACTCTCAACAAAGTGAAGTTAGAAGAAATATGACTTGAACATAATAAAGGTCATATATGAAGGCACCTGGGTGGCTTGGTTGAGCATCTGACTCTTGATTTCAGCTCAGGTCATGATCTCAGGGTCCTGAGTTGGAGCCCCACATCAGGTTCCATGCTCAGCAGGGAGTTTATTTGAGATCCTCTCTCTCTCTCTCCCTCCCCTTCTGCCCCTTCCCCCTCACTAACTCCCTCCCTCCCTCCCTCCCTGCCTCAATCTCTCAAATAAACAAATAAATCTTTAAATAAATAAGAAAGTAAGTAAAGGCCACATATGAAAACCCCACAGCTAACATCATACTTTCTGTTAAAAAAACAAAAAAATAACATCAGGAATAAGATAAAGATGTCTACTCTACCCACTTTTATTCAACAGAATACTGGAAGTTGTAGCCACAGGAATCAGAAAAGAACAAAAAAGAAAAGGCATCCAAATTAATAAGAAAGAAGTAAAATTGTTACTATTTGCAGATGACATGACACTATATATAGAAAACTCCATCAAAAAACTACTGGAACTGAGAAATACATTTAGTAAAGTTGCAGGATAGAAAATCACTATAAGAAAGTCTGTTGCATTTTTATATACTAACAATGAAATAGCAGAAGGAGAAATTAAGAAAATCCCATTTACAAATGCACCAAAAAGAATAAAATATCTAAGAATAAATTTAATAAGGGAGGTCAAAGACCTAAACTCTGAAAACTATGACATTGAGGACACAAATGGAAAGATATACCATGCTCATAGATCAGAAAAATTAATATTGTTAAATGTCTGCAGTACCCAAAGGGAATCTACAAATTCAAAGCAACCCCAATCAAAATACCAATAGAATTTTATGCAAGAATCCTAAAATTTGTATGGAACTACAACACACCTAGAATAATCAAAGCCATCTTGAAAAAGGAGAACAAAGCTGGAAGTATCAATTCCAGGTTTCAAGCTATATTACAAAGTTATAGAAACCAAAGGGATTGTACTGTACAGAGACAAAAAAAATCAATGGAACATGATAGCAAGCCCATAAATAAAGCAATACCTATATGGTCAATTAATATGCAGCATAAGTGTCAAGAATATACCATAGGGAAAAGACTGTCTCTTCTATAAATGGTGCTGAAGAAAACTGGACAGCTACATGCAAAAGAATGAGACTAGACTGCTCTCACCATATACAAAAGTAAACTCAAAATGGATGAAAGATCTAAAAATGAGACCTGAAACCATAAGACTCCTACAAGAAAACATAGCAATCTTTTGGAAATCAGCCTTAGCAACACATTTAGGGTTACATCTCCTCAAACAAGGGAAACAAAAGCAAAAATATACTACTGGGAGTACACTACAACAAAAAGGTTTTTCACAACAAAGGAAACCATCAGTGAAACAAAAAGTCAACCTACTGAATGGGAGTAGATGTTTGCAAATGATATATCCAATAAGGGGTGCATATCCAAATATATAAATAATTTATATAACTTAACCCCAATAAACAGACAAACAAACCAATCTGGTTTAAAAATGGGCAGGGGACCTGAGCAGACATTTTTCAAAGGAACACAGGTGACCAACAGACACATAAAAAGATGCTCAACATCACTGAGCATCAGGGAAATGCAAATCAAAACCACAATGAGATATCAACTCACACCTCTCAGAATGGCTAGTATCAAAAAAACAAGAAATAACAAGCGTGGCAAACGTGGAGAAAAAGGAACCTTCATACACTGTTAGTGGGAATGCAGATTGGTGCAATTACTTCAGAATACAATGTGGAGGTTTCTCAAAAAAAAAAAAAAAAAAAAAAAAAAACCTAGAATTACCATATGATCCAGTAATTCCACTAATGGATACTTACCCAAAGAAAAAAAAAATACTAGTTCAAAAAGGTATGTGCACCCTTATGTTTATTGAGATCTTGCCATTTGCAACATGATGGACTAAGGAGGTACTAAGTGAAATTAGAGAAAGACACATAACTTATGATTTTACTTATATATGGAATTTAAAAACAATAAGAAAAATAAAACAGACTCAAATATGGAGATCAAATTTGTGGTTGCCTGAGGGGACATTGTGAAGGGGATGGCAAAATAAAGGGCATTAAGAGGTACAAACTTCCAATTATAAAATAAAAGGTTATGGAGTTACAAAGATATGTCCAATAATATTTTAATAACATCGTATGGGGATTGATGGTGACTAAGCTTATCATGGCAAGCACTGAGTAATGTATAGAATTCTCAAATTGGTATGTTGTACATCTGAAACTAATAACATTGTATGTTAATTATACTTTAATTAAAAAAAGAAAATTAGAGGGCGCCTGGATGGCTCAGTTGGTTAAGCAGCTGCCTTTGGCTCGGGTCATGATCCTGGAGTCCCGGGATCGAGTTCCACATCGGGCTCCCTGCTCTGCAGGGAGTCTGCTTCTCCCTCTGACCCTCCTCCCTCTCATGCTCTCTGTCTCTCATTCTCTCTCTCTCAAATAAATAAATAAAATCTTTAAAAAAAAAAAAAAAAAAGAAAAGAAAATTAGAATGGTTGTGAGGAGAAAATGAAATGATAGTGGGGAAAAGAGATCAAAGGAAATGAGTAAGTTAATTAAAAAGGAAAAAAGATTGTAAACATTGTGATGTCATTCTTAGTTACTGTAATATATATTTCAAAAAAAAGTGCATTCTTCTACTTGACTATGATACACAAAAGGACTGTCATTTAAAACAATAAAATTATCTAATAACCAGTTATATTAATTTTTTCTATTGACTCAATAATATATTTAATACCTTGTTATGCTTGGTTGTTTTTGAATCCAACCAAAGACCATGTATTACATTTAGTTATAATTTTTCTTTTTCTCCTTTAATCTCCTTAATTGTTTTTTTTTAAATCTCCCTTTATTTATTATTACTTTAAAATAGAACCATGTGCTTGCTTTTTTATCTTTTCTGTCATTAATGTCTTAAAGAACTCAGGTTTATGTGCATGTTTTTAATATGTCTCCCAACTTAATTTTTTTTAAATAATTTTTTAGTTGAAGTAGAGTTAACATACAATATTATGTTTTAGGTGTATAACTTAGTAATGGACAATTATACATATTACAAAATGCTCTGGTAAGTGTAGTTATCATCTGTCACCATACAACGTTATCATAATATAATTGACTAATTTCCCTATTCTTCACTTTTTATCCCTGTGATTTATTTTATAACTGAAAATTTGTTCCTCTTAATTCCCTTCACCTATTTGAATTTGCTTATTATCTCTTTGTTCAGATTAAACATTTTTTATCAAGAGTGCTATAAAAATGATGTGTCACTTTCAGTTCATCATCTTAGTAAGGCTACGAGGTCATTTTGTAAAATTGTTGATATTAAATTCCGTTACTTGATTTAAGGTAGTGTCTCCAGATTTCATCATTAAAAAAATAAATGTTTATAATATTAATAATCACATTATAAAATACCTAGTAACTAAAATCATTTATTATGTGTAAGTCCATCAATTAATACATTGATGATTGAAAAAGGTTAGTGTTCTGATTCTATCATTCTTTCTATTTATAATATGGGTATTTTTACATATAGAAGAACCTTTTGTTCTCTGCACTCTTGCACACATGTGCATGTGTCACATGGACTTAATGTTTATTTTTATTCCACCTTAATAGCACAGACAGGAACAGTGTCTGGACACCATAGCCGGTCTGCTTTCTCAGCAAGCCCAGGCTCCCAGCCCATACCAGCCCCAGTTGCCCTGGGACACAGAAAAATATCCATGGTTTAAAAAAGCAGCTAGAATGTAAAGGAAATAGTCCTAGAACCCTGACAAATAGGTGGGGGAGCTGCTAGAACTCTGTTGGAGGGGCTGGGGAGCACCATGGTTTATGTTACTTCTCTACCTTGATAGCATGGACAGGAGCAGGGTCTGGTCACCCTAGCTGGCACCACCTTAGTGAGCCCTGGGTCCCTATCCCACACCAGTCCCAGCTGTCCTACAAAAGCAGCCCCCACACAGCACATACCAGGAAAGCCCTGGTCAGAATTTATTCCAGCTCCACCTGCCTTGCCATAGTGACACAGGTTCAGAACAACTCAGAACACTCCAGGTCCACAGCACTTCAACTTCCGATGGTTTGCTAGGGCACGGCCAGTGCACAGCACTCTTTCATCTCCCAGCTCACACCTGCTTCATCTCCAGCTTCCCCATCAGGGTGTCTCCTGCTCAGAGTGCCCCAGGAACCCCTGGTCCATGCTGCCTTGGTTCCAGCCACCTCTCCAGGGCAATCCCTGTGTGGAGCACCCTAGGACCCCCTGATCAGCACCCTGCCTCAGACCAGCTGCCCCACCAGAGTATCTCTTCCATGAAGCACCCTGGGATACCCTGGCCCATGCTGGCCTTAACTCCAATTGCCCTACCAAGGCACCTTTTGCATTGAGCTCCCTGAGACAACCCAACTCCCACCCAATTCCGCTTCAGCTGTCCTGCCAACATGTATTCTCTGTGGAGAGCCCTGGGACATCCTGGCTCATGCCCACTTCAGTTTCAGCATCCTGCCAGGGTGTGCTCTATGCATAGAGCTCTGTGCATAAAGCCCCAGACACTCCCAATTTGTATCCATTTCAGCTTTAGCTATCCTGGTAAGATACCCTCTGTGCAGAGTGCCCAGTGACTGCTGTGGTTCATGCCCACTTCAGCTTTGGCTGTATTGCAAGAGCACCCTCTGTTCAGAGAGCTCTGAGATAACTTGGGTTGCACCCATTTCAGCTTTAGCTATTCTGACAGGATGCCCTCTGTGTAGAGAGCCCAGGGACTGCCATGTCCATGTCCATTTCAACTTTAACTGTACTTCCAGAGTTCCCTCTGTGCAAAAAGCCCTGGGTTGTATCCGTTTCAGCTTTAGCTGCCCTACCATGGTGGCCTCTGTGTGGAGATCACCAGGACTATCCCCACCCATGACCACTTCAGCTCTGGCCATCCCCCCAGTACAGAGTGCCCCAGGACCCCCAGCTCATGCCAGCCACAGCTCAAACCAGACAGCCACAGTTACAAGGCACACACAGACTACAAAATAGATGACCATACACAAGATCATTCCTTCAAGTTTAGAAGTAATTATTCTGTCTAATTCATAGAACACAGGAAGTCCAGCAAAATGAGGAGACAGAGAAACATGCTCCAAATGAAAGAACAAGACAAAACCTCAGGGGAAAAAAAAAAACAAAAAACTAAATGAAACAGAGATAAGCAATATGCCTGATAAAGACTTTAAATTAGTGATCATAAAAATGCTTATCAGACTAGAGAAAAAAGTGGATGAGCTCCATAAGAACTTCAACAAGAGACAGAAAACATAAATAGCCAATCAGAGTTGGAGAGTACAATAATTGAATGAAAAATGCACTAAAGGGAATCAACAACAGATTAGTGGATGCAGAAGAATGGATTGACAATCTGGAAGACAGGGTGACAGCACCCAAGTTGAACAGCAAAAAGGACAATGCACTTTAAAAAATGAGAATAGGTTAAAGGCTCTCTTGGAGAACCTCAAGCAAAAAAAAAAAAAAAAAAAAAAATTCACATTATAGGGGTCCCAGAAGGAAAAGAAAGAAAAAGGGGCAGAAAACTCATTTTAAAAAAATAATACCTGAAAACTTTCCTAATCTAGGGAAGGAAACTAATCTCCATGTTCAGGTAGCACAGAGAATTCCAAACAAGATGAACCCAAGTTCTACACCACACACATAATTAAAATGTCAAAGGTTAAAGATAAAGATAATTTTAGAAGCAGCAAGAGAAATAAAAAAGTTATATAAGGGAAGCCCCATATAGCTATCAGCTGATTTTTCAGCAGAAACTTTGCAGGCCAGTAGAGAATGGCATAATTTACTCAAAATTCTGATAGGAAAAAAAACCTACAATAAAGAATACTCTACTGACAATGTTGTTACTCAGAATTGATAGATAAAAAGTTCACAGACAAAAGTTCAAAGTACTTATCACCTATAAACAGGCCTTTTAAGAAATGTGAAAGGGATTTCTTTAAGGGGAAAAGAAAAGACCATAATTAGAAGAAAATTATGAGTAAAAATATATAAAAAGATATGACAACATATACATAAAATATGGAGGTAGGAGAAAGCAAAAAATTTCTTTTAGAATATCAACTTACTATAGATTGCTATGTACTTAGGATGTTATAGATGAACCCCATGTTAACCACAAAACCAAAACATATAATAATTACACAATAAATAAAGAGAAAGAAAACTAAGCATAACATTTAAAGTTATCAAGGAGAGCAAGAGAAAAGAAACAGAGAACTACAAAAAAAACCAGAAGACATTAACAAAATGGCAATAAGTACATACCTATCAATAATTACTTTAAATGTAAATGGTCTAAATGCTCCAATCAAAAGACACAGGGTAGTAGAATAGATTAAAAAAACAAGACCCATTTATATGCTGCCTACAAGAGATTCACTTCAGACCTAAAAACACATACAGACTGAAAGTGAAAGGATAGGCGTTCTGAATATTCAATGGAATCAGCTTTTCTGTCAATTCAAATAGGAAGGGCTTGTTTTTCTGGCATTGAGACAAGAAAAATGTAAATTATGTGGCAGTTTTGTTTCCCTTCCCATATTGGCATTCATCAATTTAATAACTTGTTTGCTTGCCTTTTTTCAAGTGACCAGTGCAGCTACTCTCCATCCTATTGTCTTCATAGGTGGCATAGTTTTTCACTATATTCTCCATTATCCCCCAATCAGATCTCTGTATTAAGTCTGCTTTCTTAGCTACAGAGTATACGGATGATAGGGAACTCTTACAGGTGGAATCTGAGCTAAAATATGAAAAGGACTCAGCGCTAAGCTATAAGATACATAAACCTGTGCCATCTAATTGAGCAGATAATCCATTAACCAGTAAAGAAATTGTGCCTATATTCTTTTTTTTTTTCAGAGAAATCCACTAATGAGGGAACTACTTGTTCAAAAATTCATCACTTCCTTCTTCAAGGAGTCAGATTGAGACAAGGAAGGATAAAAGGAAACCAGGGGAATGGATGAAACAGGAACAGTAGAGAAAGAAGGAAAATTCTGATAAAGAGAAAGTGCCTTTAATTCTCATCTTTCTTCTTTAATTTTTTTTTCCATATTTTTTTTCTGGCTACCCAAATCATTTTTAATTTTCCTCTTAAAATGATATCCCCCAAAATACCAATAATTAATTTGGGATGAAACCCAAGGGATGAAACTTAAGAATCCCAGAAAACACATTAATTTATCCAAATTAAAAGAACTGCCCTTATGCCATTAAAGAATCAGATTCTCAGGGAGAGGAGCAAGATGGCAGAGGAGTAGGAGACCTAAATTCCGTCTGGTCCCAGGAATTCAGCTAGATAGGGATCAAACCATGCTGAACACCTACAAACTCAACAGGAGATCGAAGAAAAGAATAGCAGCAGCTCTTTGAACAGAAAAGCAACCACTTTCTGGAAGGTAGGACGTGTGGAGAAGTGAATCCGAGGCGATATTTGGGAAGATAGATGGCGGGGGATGGGGCCTCTGTCAGCTCCTACCGGCAAGTGGTAGAGTAGCGGAGCACAAAATCAGAAATTTTAGAAGCTCCGCTGAGGGATGTCCCTCCAGTGGCTAAGCAGGGGAGGGAGGGGGGGTGGAACCCTCACTGGGACAGTGTGGTCTCAGGACCCTCGAGGTCACAGAAAGAATGGGGATGCCTGAGAGTGGCAGAGCTCCCAGGTATTGGAGCAGGGAAGCCGGCTGCAGAGACGGAGCTGAGGAGTGGGCTTTCAGCTCAGGGTTGCCATAAACTGTGATCCACAGCACAGTTGGGCCACTGCTCCTCCAGCAGGGACCCAACAAGTGGCAGATCCAGGGAGACTCCCCTTCCTCCCCTGGGGGGAGCAGCGCGGGAGTGCACCACAGGAATCTGCTGGGTTTGGAGACTCCACACAGGGTCGTGTACCAGAGATAGAAATGCTCGGTCACAGAACAGGTGAGCACAGAGTGCGGCTGGAGACGGGGGAGACGGGAGTGATTGACTGCTTTTCTCTGGGGCTCACTGAGGAGCGGGGCCCCGAGTTCTCGGCTCCTCTGGGGTGGAGACTGGGAGGCTGCCATTTTCACTCTCCTCCTCCAAGGCGGTACGGAAAGCTTGCAGGGAACAAAAGCTCCTGAGAGCAAACCCGAGCAGATTACTTAGCCCGGCCCCCGGCAAGGGCTGGGCAATTCCATCTCCGACAAAGACATTTGGGAACCACGGTAACAGGCCCCTCCCCCAGAAGATCAGCAAGAACAGCCAGCCAAGACCAAGTTTACTGATCAATGAGAATGGCAGAACGCCAGCACTACAGGAATACAGCACATAGAATTCATGACTTTTTTCCCATGATTCTTTAGTCTTTCAAAGTTAATTTTTTTAATTTTCTTTTTTTCTTTTTTTTTTGAATTTTTCTCTTTCCCTTTTTCAACCAACATCTTCTCAATCCCTTTTTAAAAAAATCTTTTATTTTTCATTTTTAGAGTCATATTCTATCCCTTATAGTAGTTAACCTTATTTTTGGTATATATATATATAAAAGTTGTTCTCTCTTTAAAATTTTGGGATACATTTTCTTCTAACAGACCAAAATATACCCTAAATCTCTAGTGTATGGCTTTGTTCTAGTCTCCCGCCTGATCACATTCTCTCCCTTTTTTTTTTTTTAAATCCTCTTCTTTCTTTTTTCAACCAACTTCTTATCTTATCAATTCCTTTTATAAAATCTTTTATAATTTCATCTTTAAAGTCATATTCCATCCCTTCATTGTATTTACCCTTATTTTATACATATATAAGTTTTTCTTTCTTTAAAATTTTGGGAGGCACTTTCTTCTAACAGATCAAAATATGCCCAAAATCTAGTGTGTGGCACTGATCTATGCACCAGCCTGATCATATTTGATCATATTCTGTTTTTTTTTTTTTTTTTTTTAATCTTTTTCTGTTTCTTTATCTTTGTTCCTTCTCTCCCTTTCTTTTCCCCTGGTTTCAGGTCTCTTCTGATTTGTTTAGTGTATATTTTTCTGGGTTTGTTGTTACCCCGTTAGCATTTTGTTCTCTCATTCATCTATTCTTCTCTGGACAAATGAGATGGAAAAAATCACCTAAAAAAAAAAAAAAAACAAAAACAAGAGGCAGTACTGATTGCCAGGGACCTAATCAATACAGACATTAGTAAGATGTCAGAACTAGAGTTCAGAATGATGATTTTCAAGATACTAGCTGGGCTTGAAAAAAGCATGGAAGTTATTAAAGAAACCTTTTCTGGAGAAATAAAAGAACTAAAATCTAACCAAAACGAAATCAAAAAGGCTATTAATGAGGTGAAATAAAAAATGGAGGCTCTAACTGCTAGGATAAATGAGGCAGAAGAGAGAATTAGCAATATAGAAGACCAAATGATGGAAAATAAAGAAGCTGAGAAAAAGAGAGATAAACAACTACTGGATTATGAGGGCAGAATTCGAGAGATAAGTGATACCATAAGACAAAACAATATTAGAATAATTGGGATCCCAGAAGAAGAAGAAAGAGATAGAGGGGCAGAAGGTATATTGGGGCAAATATATACCTATATAAAAAATTACAGCAGAGAACTTACCTAATTTGGGGAAGGAAATAGGCATCAAAATCCAGGAGGCACAGAGAACCCCCCTCAAAATCAAGAAAAATAGGTCAACCCCCCAACATCTAATAGTAAAACTTACAAGTCTCAGAGACAAAGAGAAAATCCTGAAAGCAGCTCGGGACAAGAGATCTATAACCTACAATGGTAGAAACATTAGATTGCCAACAGACCTATCCACAGAGACCTGGCAGGCCAGAAAGGACTGGCATGATATATTTAGAGTGGCCAAGAATACTATATCCAGCTAGGCTGTCATTGAAAATAGAAGGAGAGATAAAAAACTTCCAGGACAAACAAAACTAAAGAATTTGCAAACACGAAACCAGCCCTACAAGAAATATTGAAAGGGGTCCTCTAAGCAAAGAGAGAGCCTAAAAGTAACATAGACCAGAAAGGAACACAGACAATATACAGTAACAGTCATCTTACAGGCAATAAAATGGCACTGAATTCATATCTTTCAATAGTTACCCTGAATGTAAATGGGCTAAATGCCCCAATCAAAAGACACAAGGTATCAGATTGGATTAAAAAAAAAAGACCCATCGATATGCTGTCTGCAAGAGACTCAATTTAGACCCAAAGACACCTCCAGATTGAAAGTGAGGGTGTGGAAAACCATTTACCATGCTAATGGACACCAAAAGAAAGCTGGGGTGGCAATCCTTATATCAGACAAATTAGATTTTAAACCAAAGACTGTAATAAGAGATGAGGAAGGACACTATATCCTACTTAAAGGGTCTATCCAACAAGAAGATCTAACAATTGTAAATATCTATGCCCCTAACATGGGAGCAACCACTTATATAAGCCAATTAATAACAAAAGCAAAGAAACACATTGACAACAATACAATAATAGTGGGGGACTTTAACACCCACCTCACTGAAATGGACGGATCATCTAAGCAAAAGATCAACAAGGAAATAAAGACTTTAAATGACACACTGGACCAAATGGACTTCACAGATATATTCAGAACATTCCATCCCAAAGCAACAGAATACACATTCTTCTCTAGTGCCCATGGAACATTCTCCAAAATAGATCACATCCTAGGTCACAAATAAGGTCTCAATCAGTACCAAAAGATTGGGATCATTCCCTGCATATTTTCAGACCACAATGCTTTGAAACTAGAACTCAGTCACAAGAGGAAAGTCGGAAAGAACTCAAATACATGGAGGCTAAAGAGCATCCTACTAAAGACTGAATGGGTCACCAGGAAATTAAAGAAGAATTAAAAAAATTCATGGAAACAAATGAAAATGAAAACACAACTGTTCAAAATCCTTGGGATACAGCAAAGGCAGTCCTAGGAGGAAAGGATATAGCAATACAAGCCTTCTCAAAAAACAAGAAAGGTCTCAAACACACAACTTAACCCTACACTTATAGGAGCTGGAGAAAGAACAGCAAATAAAGCCTAAACCCAGCAGGAGAAGAGAAATAATAAAGATCAGAGCAGAAATCAATGAAATAGAAACCAAAAGAACAGTAGAACAGATCAATGAAACTAGGAGCTGGTTCTTTGAAAGAATTAATAAAATTGATAAACCCCTGGCCAGACTTATCAAAAAGAAAAGAGAAAGGACCCAAATAAATAAAATCATGAATGAAAGAGGAGAGATCATAACCAATACCAAAGAAATACAAACAATTATAAGAACATATTATGAGCAACTATATGCCAGCAAATTATATAATCTGGAAGAAATGGATGCATTCCTAGAGATGTATCAACTACCAAAACTGAACCAGGAAGAAACAGAAAACCTGAACAGACCTATAACCACTAAGGAAATTGAAGCAGTAATCAAAAATCTCCCAACAAACAAAAGCTCAGGGCCAGATGGCTTCCCAGGGACATTCTATCAAACATTTAAAGAAGAATTAAAACCTATTCTTCTGAAACTGTTCCAAAAAATAGAAATGGAAGGAAAACTTCCAAACTCGTTTTATGAAGCCACCATTGCCTTGGTCCCAAAACCAGACAAAGATCCCATCAAAAAGGAGAATTACAGACCAATATCCTTGATGAACATGGATGCAAAAATTCTCACCAAAATACTAGCCAATAGGATCCAACAGTACATTAAAAGGATTATTCACCACAACCAAGTGGGATTTATCCCTGGGCTGCAAGGTTGGTTCAACATCTGCAAATCAATCAATGTGATACTGTACATTTATAAAAGAAAGAACAAGAACCATATGATCCTCTCAATAGATGCAGAAAAAGCATTTGACAAAGTACAGCATCCTTTCTTGATCAAAACTCTTCAGAGTATAGGCATAGAGGCTACATACCTCAATATCATAAAGCCATCTCTGAAAAACCCACAGCAAATATCATTCTCAATGGGGAAAAACTGAGAGCTTTCCCCCTAAGGTCAGGAACGCGGCAGGGATGTCCACTATCACCACTGCTATTCAACATAGTACTAGAAGTCCTAGCCACAGCAATCAGACAACAAAAAGAAATAAAAGGCATCCAAATCAGCAAAGAAGAAGTCAAACTCTCACTCTTTGCAGATGATATGCTACTTTATGTGGAAAACCCAAAAGACTCCACCCCAAAACAGCTAGAACTCATACAGGAATTCAGTAAAGTGGCAGGATAGAAAATCAGTGCACAGAAATCAGTGGCATTCCTATACACCAACAACAAGACAGAAGAAAGAGAAATTAAGGAGTCGATCCCATTTACAATAGCACCCAAAACCATAAGATACCTAGGACTAAATCTAACCAAAGAGGCAAAGAATCTGTACTCAGAAAATTATAAAATAGTCATGAAAGAAATTGAGGAAGACACAAAGAAATGGAAAAACGTTCCATGCTCATGGATTGGAAGAACAAATATTGTGAAGATGTCAATGCTACCTAGAGCAATCTACACATTTAATGCAATCCCTATCAAAATACCATCCACTTTTTTCAAAGAAATGGAACAAATAATCCTAAAAATGTATGGAACCAGAAAAGACCCTGAATAGCCAGAGGAATGTTGAAAAAGCAAAGCAAAGCTGGTGACATCACAATTCTGGACTTCAAGCTCTATTACTAAGCTGTAATCTTTAAGACACTATGGTACTAGCGCAAAAACAGACACATAGATCAATGGAACAGAATAGAGAGCCCAGAAATGGACCCTCAACTCTATGGTCCACTAATCTTCGACAAAGCAGCAAAGAATGTCCAATGGAAAAAAGACAGTCTCTTCAACAAATGGTGTTGGGAAAATTGGACAGCCACATGCAGAAGAATGAAACTGGACCATTTCCTTACACCACACACAAAAATAGACTCAAAATGGTTGAAGGACCTAAATGTGAGTCAGGAATTCATCAAAATCCTAAAGGAGGACACAGGAAGCAACCTCTTTGACCTCAGCCGCAGCAACTTCTTCCTAGGAACATCGCCAAAGGCAAAGGAAGCAAGGGCAAAAATGAACTATTGGGACTTCATGAAGATAAAAAGCTTTTGCACAGCAAAGGAAACTGTCAACAAAACCAAAAGACAACTGACAGAATGGCAGAAGACATTTGCAAATGAGATATCAGATAAAGGGCTAGTATCCAAAATCTGTAAAGAACTTATCAAACTCAACACCCAAAGAACAAATGATCCAATCAAGAAATGGGCAGAAGACATGAACAGACATTTTTCCAAAGAAGACATCCAAATGGCCAACAGACACATGAAAAAGTGCTCAACATTGCTTGGCATCAGGGAAATCCAAATCAAAACCTCAGTGAGATACCACCTCACACCAGTGAGAATGGCTAAAATTAACAAGTCAGGAAATGACAGATGTTGGCAGGGATGCAGAGAAAGGGGAACCCTCCTACACTGTTGGTGGGAATGCAAGCTGGTGCAGCCACTCTGGAAAACAGTATGGAGGTTCCTCAAAAAGTTGAAAATAGAGCTACCATACGACCCAGCAATTGCACTACTGGGTATTTACCCCAAAGATACAAATGTAGGGACCCGAAGGGGTACGTGCACCCCGATGTTTATAGCAGCAATGTCCACAATAGCCAAAGTATGGAAAGAGCCAAGATGTCCATTGACAGATGAATGGATAAAGAAGATGTGGTATTTATATACAATGGAATATTATCAGCCATCAAAAGGAATGAAATCTTGTCATTTGTAACGACGTGGATGGAACTGGAGGGTATTATGCTGAACAAAATAAATCAATCAGAGAAAGACATGTATCATATGATCTCACTGATATGAGGAATTCTTAATCTCAGGAAACAAACTGAGGGTTGCTGGAGTGGTGGGGGGAGGGAGGGATGGGGTGGCTGGGTGATAGACACTGGGGAGGGTATGTGCTTAGGTGAGTGCTGTGAATTATGTGAGACTGTTGAATCACAGACCTGTGACCTGTACCTCTGAAACAAATAATACATTATATGTTAAAAAAAAAAAAAAGAGGAAGATAGCAGGAAGGGAAAAATGAAGGGGGGGAATCGGAGGGGGAGAGGTACCATGAGAGACTATGGACTCTGAGAAACAAATTGAGGGTTCTGGAGGGGAGGGGCTGGGGGATGGGTTAGCCGGGGGATGGGTTAGCCTGGTGATGGGTATTAAAGAGGGCACATATTGAATGGAGCACTGGGTGTTATTCGCAAACAATGAATCATGGAACACTACATCAAAAACTAATGATGTATGGTGATTAACATAACAATAAAATAAAAAAAAGAATCAGATTCTCTTATATTCATTCAAAACATGACAGAAAGATATTAGTTTTTTAAGAGAAAGAGTTATACGAGACATGCCCTGGACATATGATCTTAATGGCATTTTAGAAATTACCCAGGACTTCTGGGTGGCTCAGTTGGTTGAACAGTTGCCTTTGGCTCAGGTTGTGATCCCAGGGTCCTGGGATCAAGTCCTGTTTTGGGCTCCCCGCTCAGTGGGGAGCCTGCTTCTCCCTCTGCCTGTTGCTTCCCCTGCTTGTGCTCTCTCTCAAATAAATAAAATCTTAAAAAAAAAAAAAAAAGAATCTGTATTACCCATCATTATCCAATAGTAAAATTTTGGATTTAGAGAGTGTGGTGGTGCAGCTAGTATTCCACAAGAGTAGAGAGCTGGAACGTTTTTATAATTCATGGCCACCTACCTGACTATTGTGTGGCCACAGACCTTCAGCTGCTTTGCTCAGTTCAGGAACTTCCAGACATCCTGTCTTCATCACCAGGATTGTTTGGGGAAATATAATTAAAAACAAAATCTCTCAACCCAGAAAACCTCTGCACAGGGACAGAAGAGAGATAAAACAACTTCATTATTGAATAAGCATTAAGCCAGAATGTGATGTGCATCACAGATAATTTGCTAAGAGATTACAAAAAAAACAGAAAGATATCTTATCCTTTAAGATAGCCATGTAGACATCATTTTCATACATGTTCTCAAGATAAACAATAACCAGTCCTCAATAGGAGGGCTTAGCAGTATTATTTGTCATGTACAGTTTATTATAAATTCTCATTCTAATTGCAGGGACTACCTGTGTTAACCGGTTTTATCCAAAGGAAAAATAAATTTCTCATATCTCACTGATGTGAAGTAGCTTTGCAACTTGGAAAAAGGTGCCACAAACTGAGGCTCTTATTTTCCCACAGAAACTGGAAGATAGAGGCCCTATCCTTGTGAATGATTACAATTCAAGGAAATGTTTCCCTGCTTGTTGAAAGAGATATTTCTGGGTCATAAAGCTGGCAAGTGGCATATTTAGCTTTTGAAAAGATTTGTAAATATTTCAAAGAGACAGATAAGAACTATTACAAGTTTCCTAAAGTAAGTGCTCTAAGAAAAGGCAATGTCTTCACATATTATCAACAGAGAGAATGAAGTTTCTTAATTTTAATTTGTATTTTGCTCTTACAATGGTGATAAGCAGGATATCTACTTTCTAATCATATGTTAGAATATGTCAACATCAGTAATAACTTCAAAATCTCAACAATTTCACAAAGCAAAGATACATGCCTTATTCATGTAAGTCTAATATGAAAAGTAGGTTTCTCTCCATACAACTCTGCAGGGTTCCTAGAATTTCTTCCTACTGATTCTTCCAACAAGTATCAGGCAGAAAGTAAGAAAAAAGAGAGGAGGGTCTCTTAAGTTATTGTGGGAGGAGAGCACATACTATTTCATTTTCTATATATTTCAGAATTTAAGCACATATTTTTTATGACATTAAACATTATTTTATCTCCAAAACACAGTGAAAAATAAGCCAAAGGAGTAGTCACTTTGTGGTTTTATTTATAGAAAGTCCATGATCTGACAACAATAATCAATGCTGGTAGAAATGAGTGGTTGTCTGTGGGCCATGGAATGGGCAAGAAGGAACTGAGATGAAAGAAATATCCCATAACCCCCCCTTTTTTTTAATGAAAAACTAAACCTTATTTTTTAAAACTGAACCACTAGGAAAATGTATCACAGCCTTGAAACACCAAACACAGGCTATATTATCACTTCAAGTAATAAGTTGGTAAAAAGACAAGGTCCTTATCAAAATGACAAGGTGGTGGAGCTGGGGCAGCAACATTGCTTTCTGCAAAGACCCCAAACCAAAGTGATATTTGGTCATGGAGGAGCTGCCCCTCTTTTGATTTAAAGGAGTCACAACTCATACCTGAGTTGCTAACCTTTTTTCCTTTGACCTTCCTGTTGCCAAGGGATTGTCTCAGTAGTGCTTTGTTACTTCAGGGGGCTAAGTAAGTAATACTGAGTTTGGGCTTTCATTCCATTCTGTTCTATGAAAAACACATTTTTCCAAATCCAGTACTTAATCACTCTCTTAATTAAGAAGGCAACAGTACTTCCTTCAATGTTCATTCCTGGATACTGGCATAGAGTACAATCAAAACCCCCTTTCCCTTCAAGGAAGAGTGTTACTGGAAGACTGTCCTGTGGCTCTACGGCAGAGAGCCTCAGGGCCCATCATGAAGCCAGTGAGAGGGGAGGTGGGCTTCCCATACCCAGTGTAACATCGCCTTATGTTTTTACAGGGTCTCCTAGCTGAAAGGTGTAATGTGTATTTCAAGAAATGCATATCCACATCTTGATAGCGAGAAAAGAGACCCACTAGGAACTGTTCAAAGTTCTTATGCAAATGACCTCTCCCAACTCCACATCTTTTTCTGTTGTTGTTTTGTTTTTAAACTTATTTATTTGAAAGAGAGTAAGAGGGGGGAGGGTCAGAGGGAAAGAATCTTCAAGCAGACTCCTGCTGAGCATAGAGCTGAGGTGGGGCTCAATCTCACCACCCTGAGATCATGACCTGAGCTGAAACCAAGAGTCTGATGCTCAACCAACTGAGCCACCCAGGCACCCCTCCCAACTCCACATCTTAAATCAACTTCATACCATTGTATATTAAACAAAACCAAGCAAAACAAAGACACAGAAACCTTTTTTTTTTTTTCCCCTTCTAAATTAGTGACCTCATAGATTTTGTTTTACAGCTTATGGAAAATGATTTGGTGATCCTTCTGGTAAACAGGAGGTTGGCAACAAACAGAAACACCTCTGCTCACACTCCAGCAGATCATAGGCAGGTTAGAGGGATCTGCCAGCTTGTTGGTACTTGTGTACTAAGAAGAATCTGGTATCTTGGAGGCTCTGGCTTCATACAAGGAAGATCCCTAGTGCCAGGATAAGCATGTGCAATTTAGGCCATCAAAAACTCTCCTGTGCCATCTCTGACCCAAATTTAGCAGTCTTTTTCCATTTCACTTTCTAGGATTGAAACAAAGGAACCAGTGTCCAGAGGCAAATGACACATGCCTCCAACTTGCTGCCATCCTTAATTTCTTCATAAACCTTACTTAAAAGAACAAGACTCCCATTTCTCTTTTTAAATAGATCCCTGCTGTCAGCCCCAATGGCCAATTGCAAAGACTTCTATTTCCCAACGGACAAGAGAGACTCCATCATCTTGGTCATGGTTGGGATGAGGTACATATGATCATCCACATACTTGGTCACACAAATCTCCAGCTGCAGCTTCACCTGAAACTCTTTACTTCTAGCATCTGTTGAATTTTTGGCTTTGTCATTGCAGTGCATGGTGCATTGGGCCAGGCAGTCCTGCAACTGCTCTAACTCACTGGTCACCAGGGCATGGACTTGAGCCAGAGGTGCATGGCAGTGCTCAATGCACTGGTGCACCAGCTGCATGGCAGATCTGCTGTCCTCACAACAGCTGGTGCTGTGCTGGAACATGAAACCCTGAATACTCCAGGTGTTCCTTCTCTCCAGACTCTTGACCATGGAGTCCACTGCCTCCTGCACCCAGAGCTGCTGCAGTTCTGCAGTGGTGACCCCCTCCCAGCACTGGAAATATCCCATACCTTGTTTTAAATGATGAATATATAGATTTTATAATTGTCAGAACTCATATAAATACACATATAAGATCTCCAGATTTCAATATATGTAAATTATATCTCAATTTTAAAAGTTTATTTTAAAATGAAGCTGATCCCAATTTTCCCAATATTTCTGTTACTGCATCTATCTTTGTCTTTGTATTGTTTTCATGTAGTAACCATGTGATCTTTTTAAAATGATAAAACAGTTAAACATAGATATTGTGTCTTTTTTTTCCCTTCTTTTAAGACCTGATACATGTTACATTTATCAGGTACTCACTAAATAATTGCTCTCTTTAATTTAGGATAAACATTTTTCATTGATATATAACAACTTATTAAAAGATAACTTTTCACAAAATAAGTGGAACTTTCCATTCATTATTCATTCATCCATTCATCATTCACTTTGTATTTATTTTCTCTTTAAATATTTCTTAAGCATCTATTATATGCAAATCTATTACACATTATTTATACAATGGTGAATAAGACAAATGCGTAGGTTGTTCTAGTGGAATTCTGTCTATAATAAAATGATTATTCTTTTCCTGATCATTTTACCATATTATTTTGTTTTTGTTTGTCTTTTAATGATTGGAAAATTTAAAATATCAGAACTGCAACTCTATTTTTTTTTTCCTTTGACTATCCCTTCTGCCATGTTTTCTTTCTTTTTTTTTTTTTCTTCCCTGGTTTTATAATAAGAAATTCTCAATTATGTTTGAAAAATTTTAGCAAACTTTTTCTACATAAGCCCCACCTCCATAGATTGTAGGAGACTTTATGTACTATCTACTGAATTAAAAACAATCTCTATATATCCTTTTATTTTGACAACAGATTGCTATTCATAGGGAATATAGATACTTTTCCCAATTATGTTTACATGTACATGAAAAATTGTAGTAAACACATCACATTAAAGTGACAGCAGTTTCTGCACTTTGATATGTTTATAGCTTTACCTGATTAAATTTTCAGAACAAAATTGTTCCCCATAGCAATTTGTATAACTACAATTCTAACAAATAACCTCTTGTTGGGAAGTAAAGAATATCTATGCCTACAACATCTGAAACATGCATTTCACTCAGACTTGAAGTTTAATTTACTCTAAGGTGAACAAGCCAACGATGTTAGGCAGCTGTTAAAATGTCTAGCATATTCAAAGATCCATTAATACAAGATCTTTAGGCAAAAACAAGTATGTATTAATGATTTTTATTAATCACCCGTGACTCAAGTATTATACTCAATTGTAAGCATGGTGTTTTTAGAAGATGGTGATCAGAATAATAAAGGTTCTGGAAATAATAGAAATTCATTTAATCCTCATGTTAACTCTGAAACAGAGGTAGTGTCATCCACATATTTTACTGATAAGAGATAACTTCCTAAATCTAAGACAGTGTTGTGATAGACATTGGGGAGGGTATGTGCTATGGTGAGCGCTGTGAATTGTGTAAGACTGTTGAATCACAGACCTGTACCTCTGAAACAAATAATACATTATATGTTAAAAAAAAAAAAAAAGAAGAAGAAGAAGAAGATAGCAGGAAGGGAAAAATGAAGGGGGGGAATCGGAGGGGGAGATGAACCATGAGAGACTATGGACTCTGAGAAACAAACTGAGGGTTCTAGAGGGGAGGGGGGTGGGGGGATGGGTTAGCCTGGTGATGGGTATTAAAGAGGGCACGTTCTGCATGGAGCACTGGGTGTTATACGAAAACAATGAATCATGGAACACTACATCAAAAACTAATGATGTAATGTATGGTGATTAATATAACATAAAAAAAAAAAAGACTGTTGTGAAGTGTGATGACAGAATACCTGTTTAGACGTATCTTGACCATAAAGGCCATTCTATTAAACTGTCTCATGCTATTAAATTATTTCTTTATCAGCAAATATTTCACAAATAAAAATTATTCACAACATTGTGAAAGCAATTTGGATGCAAGAGAAATGTTAACATTTCTTTTTCAAAAACAGTTTTAAAGGTAGTCTGTAAATATCTAAAGCAAAGTAGAAAACAATGTTTATAGAGAGAGAGTAGGTTTAAAAAGAAGCAGTGGATCCTATGTATGTGTGTGTACACACACATATGCACATATGTTATTACACAGTTTGGCCTATATGTTATGTGTGATTTAATATCTGTTCTTGGCATAATAAATACATTTAAGTAGATTTCAGACAATCACTCTCCCCATCTGAAAATAGTCAGCAGTCTTTCTGAAACACAAATAGATTTCAAATCTATAAAAGAGAGCCACACATTCTTGTTGAGATTTCATTCCTGTAATGTGAGAGAAAAGAGGACAGGTCATGACTAAATTTCATGCTCTCATGAACCTTAAAATAATTTACAGAGTTATTAGAACATTCATTCAGTGTACTTATTACCTGGCAGTTGTAGTACACAGGTATGCCAGACTAAAGAAAAACCTTTTAATTTTGAGCCAAAATAAACTCTACACATTTAGTGATTAACTTGTGGCAAAAATTACCTTAATATGCATATTTGACATGTCATATGTTGTATGTATTTTATATGTGTATATGTTTAACTGTATTCAAAATAAGAATCTATAAATTTTATTTTAAATATTTGATTTATTTAGTGACTGAGAGCACAAGTGTGGGGAGGGGCAGAGGGAGACGGAGAGAGAGGACCTCAAGCAGAATCTATACTATAAGTATGGAGCCGATGTGGGGCTCCATATCTCATGACCCTGAGGTCATGACCTGAGCCAAAATCAAGTCAGATGCTTAACCAACTGAACCACCCAGGTGACCTCAAAATCTATAATTTTAAATTAAATTAAGACACTGCATTTAAAATGCATCACATTTTAAAGTTATTTGTTGTATTTTGTTTTTCTTTATAGAATCCATAATGATCTTGGTCACCTAGTTTAGTCCAAGCATTTGTGTAGTCAGAATGGGTCATCATATATGAAGTTAACTTTGGGAAGCAAACTTAATGAGAGGAATAAGACTACCTAAAACTGTTTTGAAAAAGAACAAAGTTTGTGGGCTCATACTACCAACTTTTGAGACTTGTGTTATTGTTACACTAACCTAGAGAGTGTGGTATTAGTGAAATTATATATAGATCCACTGAAGATAATAGAAAATACAGAATAGATCAACACAAATTGTCAACTGATTTTTGATAAATGTACCAGGCAACTCAATGGATAAAAGATAATATGTTCAACAAATGATACTGGAACAAGTATTCACTGTGTTCTACAGAAAATGAATCTTGATCTTTATATCACATGTCATGAAAAGGACTTAAAATGCATAATCAATCTGTTATAAAATCTAAAACTACACTGCTTCTGGAAGAAAACATAGTATAAAATCTGCCTAATTTTGAATTAGGCAAAAATTTTGGTTTTATATATAACACCAAAAAATAACCATTAAGAGGAAAAAAAACTATATGATAAATGGGAAATAAAATTTTCTCTGGTAAAGATAGAGGTAAGAACTTTAAAAAAGTGGTGTAGACTTGGAGAAAAAAATGTAAATCATATTTCTGAAAAACATATCCAGTGTATATAAAGAATTCGCAAAATGTAACACTAGAAACACATTTAAAAAAATGGAAACCACAATAACATACTACGGCACACCTAATTAGAATGCCTAAAACCCTAAAAAGCTAGTAATACCAATTACTGGTAAGGATGCATATCTAGAAGAATTCTTATTCATTGCTGGTAAATTCAAATTCAAAACAGTCACTTTTGATGACTGGAAGTCTCTTACAAAACTAAAAATAGCCTTATCATACAATCCTAGAAGGTATCATAATCCAAAGTATATTTACCCAACTGATTTAAAAACATATACCCCAAAATATGCACATCAATATTTAGAGCAGCTTGATTCATAATTGCCCAAACGGGAATTAACTAAGATACCCTTGAATGAATGAAAAAAAAATATGATATATGTACAATGGATTATTCAATGATAGAAAGATATGATATATTAAGCCATAAAATGATATGGATGAAATCTTAAATGTATATTACTAAGTGGAAAGAAAGCAGTCTAATGAGACTAGGTATCTTGTAATTTCAATTATATACAGTCCAGAAAAGCAAAACCATAGAGACAACAAGAACATTAGTGAGTGCAGGGGATTGGGAGGAAGGATGACTAGGCAAAGCACAGGTTTTTTTTTGTTTTGTTCTGTTTTTTCCAGGTCATGAAACTATACCATATAATATTGTAATGATAGATACATCACACTATGCTTCATACAGTTTTGCAGCACAAAGAATGAACCATAATGTACACAAATACAACAACAAAAAAGGGTCACTTAAGAGGCCAGAGGATCCCAGGAAAAAATGTGCACCGTTTGAGGGAAGCTACCTACAGTACAAATGTATGAAGCAACTTCTGAAGAGGCTGGAAGAAAACATTTTAACCTAAGAAACTTTGGAAATAAACAGGGTCTGTAAGACTGAAGACAAAGGGAATTGCACATAAGCATTGTACTCTGATTGATAAATTTTTTTCCCATGGGGTATAGGTTAAAAATTCTGAAACTGCTATACACATAAACACTGGAATTGAACAATTAAGTAAACCTAAAGGGAATAGTGGGAGCTAGTTTTCTTATTGTTGGAGTGGTAGTTTACAGGCAAACGAGGTGGGGGAAGTCTTGAATGATCCATGAGGTAATGGATTTGGATTAGGAAAAAAACATAAGAAATGAACTCATTTAACTTTAGATACAGATGGTTACACATAGAAAGATTGGTAGATGCATACACAGGTTAGTATACACATATATAGTTCCTTTCTCTCTCAACTGAAAGCATCTAGAATGAAATGACACTATGATAGTAATAAGGACACCTAGTGATCAGCTTCTGGTTTCTTAAGGGAAGAGTAAAAAGAACCAGGGCTCCTGTGAAAAATTGCTTCTTCTAGCAATGGGGCATAAATATGCAAGATGAGTCTGGAGAATTGTGCAGTTCCAGAATGTAAGAAAGTGCTAAAAAAAAAAAAAAATACACAAATGCAATGATAAAGATATATCAAAGTGACCCAGTAACCAACTGTGAGCAGCTATTAATGGCCAAAGTTGGAACTATGTGTACAGCATAAAAGAGAGGGCAAGAATAGTTTACAGTGGAAATATTTAACCATACAAACTCAGTCAGGAGACCAAGGTCAACTTCAACAATGGTAAGCCGTATTAATAGTACGTACACTTGATATGATGCAATAAAATGACACTTTCACATCTGTGATCTTCCTCAAAAAATCCACAACCTCAATTTCAATATGAGAAAAACATCATACAATTCCCAATTTGGGGACATTCTATAAGATACCTGAGATACATTTCTCATAACAATCAAGGTCATCAGAAATAAAGTCTGAGAAACTTTTGCAAACAAGAGGAGCTTAAGGAGATACAATGACTAAATATAATGCAGCATCCTGGATGGGATCCTAGGACAGAAAAAGCACAATAGATTAAAAACTAAGGAAATTTGAATAGAATGTGGCATCTAGGTAATAATCATATATCAATATTGCATCATTAATTATAACAGAAGTAACATTAATGTAAAGTACGGATAATAGGGGCAACTAGGCACAGAATGTATAAAATCTCCTTTACTATCTTTGATTTTTCAGTAAATCTAAAACAGTTTTTTTAAAAAAGAAAACATTTTATAAAATTGTGCAAAAAATTTGGACAGATACTTCAAAAAGTAATCCCCCTAACACAAAGTTACCCAAGATAAATCAAAACATATTCACATGAAAACCTTTATATAAATGTTTAGAGCAGCACTTATTGATGATCATCCCAAACTGGAAATGACTCAGTTATCCATCAACTGGTAAAATGATAAACCTTGGTATATACAATGGAATACTTCTCAGCAATACAATGAAACATGCTACTGTTTCACAAAACAACATATGGTGCATCTAAACTGCATTTTACTAAGCCAAAGTAGTCAGATCCAAAAGCTTATATATTGTATGATTTCACTTATATGTCAATGGAAAAGATAAAACTACAGAGGTGAAATATATCTCAGTATTTGCTAGAGAGTGGTGTCGGTTGAAGGGGTGTGCTACCTAGAGACAACATGAACATTTCAGGGTAATGGGATGGATCTTATAATGATTGTGGTAGTGGATATATGGCTCCATGTCTTTCTTAAACCTGCAGAACTCTACACTATAAAGTGTGAATTTTAATGTATGCCAATTTAAAAAATCAACCGGGATATGTGTGAGGAAAAAAATAGTCAATGCTATGACAATTTAACATTATTACAAATGAATCACATAACAATATGATGGAGGTGTAGGAGATAACTAAACCTCAGTAATTTTGAAAAAGACTATTTTGATCTCATACTGTAAGGCTAGAGACAAAAATAGTTGATCACCAACCCTGTTATATAGTTTATATATATGCTTCCAACAGGGTTGTGGGTTAACAATCTTGAAATTATTTTATGTGGATTGTAAAATTGAACAAGTAAATAAATACTTTGCAGATTATGAATAATAAAGTTAGCAGTAAAATATTTCTTTCCTTTTTGATTAATGTCCATATGCAAATTCAATATATTAAATAATTTGTCCCTAAGTCTCGAGTACATAAAATATTTACAGTAAGAATTTATTTCAAAATCCATTTACTTTCAGTATCAATAACTTTAAGTGAGATTTAATAGTTCTGACAATACTAAAATGTGTTGAGAAGTAGGTTACATTAGTGACCAAACAAGCAGCCAAATGGGCACATATCTATATATGGATTCATTAGGTGTTGTATTCTTCTACTGATTTAACTTGATGTGCAATAACTTGAGAGTCAGTAGAAATACTGAATTTAATTAGAAAGGCATTTTTGTGACTGATTGCTTATTCATAGACTAAAACTGCATTTTTACTATTTTAACAAAGTAAACAAGGTTTGAAAGTCTCAGAGAAAAAAATTATCGCCTGACTCAAGAAAATTAATTATTCTCAATATAGTGCTTAGTAAAGAATAGGAAATAAAAGTAAAAGCCGGCTGCCAAGCATCAATAGACACAAAAAAGAAAGGAGATTAATAATATTCAATTTTTCATGTTAACTACCATACAAGTTAATAAATGAAATATGAATCCAGCATGCTAATATTATTATTGACTAAAATATTAATAGTACTAAAAGAGCTTTTAAGAAATATAATTATGGAAAGGAAATAGTTCCTACTGTTATTTTTTTCTTTCCTTTTCATTTTAAGTATAGGTTTCATTTTAACTGTGGGTAGCTCCATGCAAATGTGACATGAGGAAATATAGCTATTGCTGCCACTATGTGTTTGTATTGAAATAATAGAATTTGTTCATCTTAAAGTGATAGGACAGACATCCAGAGCCACCTAAGATAGAGTAAGCACATTCCGCCCAATCTTTCCCAACGACTGCAACAACAGCAAAACTCTGACAAGAATATATAAGCAACTATCTGCAGACCCTGAAAAGTAAATAACTGCAGGCAAACTTTGAAAAAAAATAAAAATTCAAAGGACAACCAATACAATGGTAAATTCCCTGTTTTAATTTTTTGTTTTGTTTTGTTTTGTTTTGTTTCATTTCTCTTGTTTTTTTCATCCCATATCTCATGCCAGACAGCCTGAATCCCAGAACTGCATAACTGCATAACTGATACAGACAGAAGCATCTCCCAGAAAACAAAACAAAAACAAACCCTCTATCTTCTTATTATGGAAACTAGGAATGGATGTTCTCTGTGCTATGACAAAGATGAGAGGAATCACATACCTCTCTCCTCTTTCCTTCCTCAGCCCTTCCTATTCCCTAAGACACAACAATATTGAGATTAGGCCAATTAATAACCCTACAATGGCTTCTAAGTGTTTAAACAAAAGGAAGAATCACATGTCTCTCACTTTAAGTCAAAAGCTAGAAATGATTAAGGTTAGTGAGAAAGGTATATTGAAAGCTGAGATAGGCTTCTTATGCTAAACACTTTAGCCAAGTAGTGAATGCCAAGGAAAAGTCCTTGAAGGAAATTAAAATTGCTTTTCAGTGAAAACATGAATGATAAGAAAATGAAACAGCCTTATTGCTGAAATAGAGAAAGTATTACTGGTTTCAATAGAAGATCAAACCAGGTACAGCATTTCCTTAAGCCAAAGCCCAGTCCAGAACAAAATCCTAACTCTCTTCAATTCTAGGAAGGCTGAAAGAGGTGAGGAAGCTTCAGAAGAAAAGTTTGAAGCTAGCAGAGGTTAGTTCATAAAGTTTAAGGAAAGAAGCTGTATCCACAACACAAAAGCACAAGTGCTGATGTAGAAGCTGCAGTTATCTGGAAGATCTAGCTAAGATAATGAGGGTGGCTACACTAAATGATGGATTTTCAGTGTACACAAAACAGCCTTCTATTGGAAGAAGGTACCTTTTAGGTACCTTTAGATATCTTTTCATAGCTAGAGAGGAGAAGTCGGTACCTGGCATCAAAGTTTCAAAGGACAGACTAACTCTCCTATTAGGGGTTATGCAGCTGGTGACTTTAGGTTGAAGCCAATGCTCATTTACAATTCCAAAAATCCCGGGGCCCTTAAGAATTATGCTAAACCTACTCTGCTTATGTTCTGTAAATGGAACAACAAAGTCTGGATGACAGAGCATATGTTTACAACATGGTTTAAGCTCATTGTTGAGACCTGATACTCAGAAAATATTCCTTCCAAGTATCACTACTCATTGACAATGTAGCTGGTCACCCAAGAGCTCTGATGGAGATGTACAATGAAACGAATGTTGTTTTTATGCCTACTAACATAATAGCCACTTGGTATCCCATGGATCAAGCAAGGAGTAATTTTGACTTTCAAGTTTTGTGTTTTTTTTTTTTTAATTTAAGAAATACATTTTGTAAGATTATAGCTGCCATAGATAGTGACGTCTCTGATGGATGTGGGCAAAGAAAATTTAAGAACTTATGGAAAGGATTTACCATTCTAGATGTCATAAAAGCCATTTGTGATTCATGGGAAAAAGTAAAAATTTCATCAAGAGGAGTTTGGAAGAAGTTGATTCCAATCCTCTTGGATGACTTCGAGGGGTTCAAGACTTCCATGGAGGAAGTAGCTGCAGATGTGGTGGAAATAGCAAGAGAACTAGAAGTGGAGCCTGAAGATGTGACTGAATTGCTGCAATCTCATCACAAAACTTGAATTGTTGAGGGGTTGCTTTTTATGAGTGAGCAAAGGAGTGGCTTCTTGAGATGGAATATACTACTGGTGAAGATGCTGTGTAGATTTTTGAAATAACAACAAACATGTAGAATATTACATAAACTTAGTTGATAAAATAGCAGCAGGGTTGGAGAGGACTGACTCCAATTTTGGAAGAGGTTTTACTGTGAATAAAATACTATCAATGCCACTGTGGATAAAATGCTATCATTACATACCACAGAGAAATCATTAATAAAAAGAAGAGTAAATTGATGCAACAAAGTTTCATTGTTGTCTTGTTTAAAGAAATTTCTACAGCCACCACCGTTACCCATTACCACCCTGGTCAGTCAGCAGCCATCAACATTGAAGCAAGACACTCTACCAGCAGAAAGATTGTGACTCTTAAAGCTCAGATAATGGTTAGCATTTTTTAGCAATAAAGCATTTTTAAATTAAGGTATGTACATTGTTTTTTCAGACAATGCTATTACACATGTAATAGATAACAGTATGATGTAAATATAACTTTCATATGCACTAGGAAACCAAAAAATTATTTTTTTAGATTTTGTTTTTTATTTTTAAAAGATTTTATTTATTTATTTGCGAGAGAGAGGGAGAGAGAGCACGAGAGCATGAGGGGGGGGGGGGGCAGAGGGAAAGCAGACTCCCCATTGAGCAGGGAGCCTGATGTGGGGCTTCATCCCAGGACGCTGGGATCATGACCTGAGCCAAAGACAGATGCTTAACTGACTGAGCCACCCATGTGCCCTTAGATTTTATTTATTTCTTATTAGAGAGAGAGAGAGAGAGCTTCTGCAAGCACGAGCTGGGGGAGGATCAGTGGGGAGAGAGAGAGAAGCAGGCTCCCCACTTAGCAGGGAGTCCCACATGGGGCTCTATCCCAGGACCCTGAGATCATGAACTGACCTGAAGGCAGATGCCTCCCCAAAATTAATTTGATTCTCCTTATTGTGATATTCACTTTATTACTCTGAGATAAATTATTAAGTCGGTAGCAACATGATTAAGAAGCATTCACACATCACTTTATGAGGATAAGAGGGTCATTCTACCAAGTAGACAGCATTTCTAAATGTATATGCACCAAACAACAAAGCTGAAACATATGCAAAGCAAAACTAACATAACTGGAAAAAAAAAACCTGATATAACTGAAAGTAGTATACAAATCCAAATTTTAAGTTGAATACTTCAGCACTTCTCTGTCAATAGTTAACTAAGCATAAAATTTGAAGAGTATATTAGTCAGATTTGCCAGAGAAACAGAAACAATAGGATGTGTGTGTGAATGTGTGTGTAGATAGATGTAGATATAGATATAAATGTGTGTATGTATGTGTGTCTATATATATACACACAGATGTATGTGTATATGTTTAGATAGAGATTTACTTCAATAAATTGTCTCAGCGATTATGGAGGCTTGGCAAGTTATAAAATCTGTTAGGATAGGCCAACAGGATGGAGTCTCAGGAAAGAATTATAATTCCAGTACAAAAACAGTCTGCTAGCAGAATTCCTTCTGAGTTGGAGGAGGTCAATCTTTGTTCTATTAAGGCTTGAGACTGATTGGATAAGGCTCACCCAAATAATGCGAAGTAATCTGTTTTACTCAAAGTCCACTGATTTAAATGTTAACAAATTAAAAAAAAAAATACTTTCACAGAAATATCTACAATAATGTTTGTCCAAATATATAGGTATCATGGCCCAGGCAAGTTGACACAAAAATTAACCATCACAAAGTGTGCAGGATAACTTATTTTATGTTTCCTTTTATCTTTTTTTTTATTTGGTATTTGCAAATTAGTTTAAATTGCAAATTAGTTTAAATCCCTTACGTAATAGTCTAAAATTACATATCTCAAAGCTTATATGTATTTTCTGCAGTTCATGATATTTAGATAATGGAGTTCAAGTGGAATATAAGCCTTACCTCCCCATAGGATACAAAATTAATACACAAAAATTGTTTGCATTTATATATACTGATAACAAAGTAGCAGAAAGAGAAACTAGGAAAACAATTGCATTTACAATACTACCAAAAAGAATAAAATACCTAGGAATAAACTTAACTAAGCAGGTGAAAGATCTGTAATCTGAAAACTGTAAAACACTGATGAAAGAAATTAAAGATGACACAAATGGAAATATGGCTTATGCTCACAGATTGGAATAATTAATATTGTTAAAATGTCTATACTACCCAAAACAATCTGCAAATTCAATGCAATCCCTATCAAAATACTAACATCATTTTTCCTAGAGTTAAAACAAAAAATTCTAAAATTTTTATGGAATCACAAAAGATCCCAAATAGCCAATAAGAAAGAACAAAGCTGGAGTTATCACAATCCCAGATTTCAAGATATACTACAAAGCTATAGTAATTAAAACAATATGGTACCTTCACAAGAATTGACACATAGATCAATAGAACAGAATAGAGAGCCAAGAAATAAACTCACACATATAAGATCAATTAATCTATGACAAAGGAGACAAGAATATACAATGGGAAAAAGTCTCTTCAATAAATGTAGCTGGCAAAACTGGACACCTATAAGACAAAGAATAAAACTGGACCATCTTTTAACAGTAATCACAAAAATAAAATCAAAATGAATTAAAGAACCTAAATGTGAGACCTGAAATCATAAAAGCCATGGAAGAAAACATAGGCAGTAATTTCTATGACATTGGCTTCAGCAACATTTTTCTAGATATGTTTCCTTTGGTAAGGGAAAAAAAAAAAAAATTGAAGCTACACCAAAATAAAAACCTTTTGCACAGAAAAAAATATCAGCAAAACGAAAAGCAACCTACTATTTGCAAATGATATGTCTGATAAGGGGTGCATATCCAAAATATATAAAGAACTTATACAACTTAATGTAAAAAAAAATAAGCCAGTTAAAAAGTGGGCAGAGGAGCTGAATAGACATTTTCCAAAGAAGACATGCAGATGGCTGACAGACACATGAAAAGATGCCCAACATCTCTAAGCATCAGGGAAAAGCAAATCAAAACTACAGCGAGATGTCACTTCACACCTGTCAGAATGGCCAGAATAAAAAAAAAATTAAAAAAAGAAAGAAAGAAAGAAAGAAAGAAAGAAAGAAAGAAAGAAAGAAAGAAAGAAAGAGAAAAAAGAAAAGAAAAAAGAACGAACAAGTGTTGGAGAGGATGTGGAGAAAAAGAAACCCATGTACACACTGTTGCTAGGAATGTAAATTGATGTAGTCACTGTAGAAAACATTTTGGTGGTTTCTTTAAAAAATAAAAATAGAAATAACATATATCCAGTAATTCCACTACTGGGTAATTTACCCCCCCAAAAAAAACATTAATTCAAAAATATCTGTGCACCCCTGTTTTATTGCAGCATTATTTACAATAGCCAAGATATGGAAGCAGCCCAAGTGTCCAGATGAATGGATAAAGATGTAGTATATATCCACAATGGAATATTATTCATCTGTAAAAAAGGGTAAGATCTTGCCTTTTGCAACAACATGGATGGAACTAGAGGGTATTACTTTAAGTGAAATAAGATAAAGACAGATACCATATGCTTTCACTTATATGTGAAATCTAAAAAACAAAACAATAAAAAGCAGAATCAGACCCATAAATACAGAGAAAAAAATGGATGGTTGCCAGAGAGGAGGGAGTGGGAGGATGCAAAATGGGTGAAGGAGAGTGAGAGATACAAGCTTTCAGTTATGGAATGAATGAGTCATGAGGATAAAAGGTAGAGTTTAGAGAATATAGTCAATTGGGATTGTTACAGCATTGCATGATGAGAGATGGTAGCTACACTTATGGTGAGCATAACATAACAACAGATAGACTTGTTGGATCACTATGTCATACACGTGAAACTAACAGAACACTGTGTGTTAACTATAATTCACACACACACACACACACACCTTCCCTCCCTTTATATTTCTTTGCCCTTTCCAGGTTATAATAGTCAAATATTTTCTCTACAAATATTTAGGAACATTACCAGTATTTTTGCTTTAAACATCAACTATAACACATAAAGTTCAAAAGGAAAAGGAAAACAATATATTTTCCCTAATTTTTGCTTACTGTATTTTTGTTCTTTTATGTCCCAACATTATTTCTCTTATCATTTCTTTCTACCTCAGAATTTTCTTAAGCCATTTTTTATCCTAAAGGACTGCTTGGAAGGCAAATCTGATCATAAATTCTGTTTTCCTTCATCTGATAATTTATTGACTTCCCTTCATTTCCCAAAAGATATTTTCACTGGATATAAGATTCTGGATTGTAGTTCTTTTAGTGTCTGAAAAGTACTGGGCTGCTGCCTCTGACCTCCATAGTTTCTGGTGAAAAATCTGTCAAATAGTATTTCTGCTATAGGTACTGTATCATTTTTCTCTGGCTGTTGTCATGAATTTTTTTTTGTCCTTAGTTAATTATGATGTATTTTGTCATAGATTACTTTGTGTTTAACCTGTTTGTGGTTCTTTCAACTTCTTGAATCTGTAGTTTTATATCTCTTGACAAAATTTTGAAGTTCTTAGCCATTATATCCAAGTACTTTTGCAGTCTCAACCTCTTTCCCCTCTACTTCTGGAACTCTAAGAACATAAATATTAAATCTTTTGTTATCTCTCCATTTATCACCCTTGTTCATATTGTGTAATTTTGTTGTCTTTTTCTTTCACTGATTTTTTTGTTGTTGTCCCTTCTATCTGCTATTGTGCCTGGCCACAAAGCTTTTTATTTCGGATACTGTATATTTCAGTTTTAAAGTTTCCATTTGATTGTCTTTTATTTCTATTTCTATATTGAGACATTCTTTTTCTTTGCTAAGATTCTATTTTTTTTCATTTTGTTTCAAGCATGTTCACAATTGTACACTGAAACATTTTCAACAAGACTGGTTTTAAATATTTGTTGGATAATTTTGGCATCTCTGCCATCTTTGTGTTGGCATCAATTGATTGTCTTTTTAAATTTTGTCATTTAGTTTGAGATTTCCTTTGCTCTTTGTATGATGAGTGATTTTTCTGTGGAAAGTTGGATGTTTTCATGTTATGCTATGAGATTTCTTTAAATCTTCATTTTAACTATCTTTCTCTGACTTTACTCTGGCAAGGGAAGGGGGACTGCTTCATTTCTGTCAGGTGTCCTTAGATGATAACTAGGTGGAGTCCCCTCATAATTGCTTGGTTGGGGTAGAAGTCTCAATTCCTTACATGGTCTCTACTGACACTGTATTTAGAGTGGCTTGTTGCCGTTTGTTATCAGGTATCCACGAGGCCTCCTCTGACATCACCCAGCATAGAAAGGTAGGGAAACTTTTCTACTGCACCTTTAAGGTAGATATCTAGCCTACTTATGTGGTCTCCAATGACACTGCAGCATGGGGGAAGGAAAGATCTTGTTATCTTCAGCTGGTGATAAGTCTTGGTTTCCTCCTTGGCCCTCATTGCAGCCTCAGGAGGATGAATGTCTAGACTTCCCATTTTAGCTTTTTCTGGCGTGTATGGACCACTCTTTTTCTATGGTGTTTGGCTAGAGTAAGCTGGTAATTTTTAAAAAATGTTTGGTCTTATTAGGCTCCTCTTTTCATAGTCTTTTGGCTAGAGAGAGTAGGCTTTTGCTGAGGTATTTTTTTTCTTTAAATCTGTGTGGCAATTTATATGAACTTCAAATGTACTTCAGCTTGAAAAGAGAAAGACTTGTCTTGAAATGGTGCTGAAATAATGACATATTTTTTACATAATCATATGCAAAACAAGATCCATTAAGTAAAGTAACATGAAATATAAAACTACAAAACTTTTATTGAAAGCTTGGAATAACATTATAAACTTAGGTTAGGCAATAGGTTTACAAAAAAAAAGCACATCTGTATGAGGAAAAATATAAAAATTGAACTTTATATAAAGTTAAACCTTTTGCTCTTTGATAACATTAGTAAGAATAAAATCAAGCTGTGCATCAGGAGAATATATTTGAAATTATTTATTTTAAAAATTACTTATATTCAGAATATATAAAGAAATTTCAGAACTAAGCCATAAAAAAACCCATACAACCCAACACAAAAATAAGCCAAAATTTTGAATAAGCACTTCATCAAAAATTTACGCATTTGGCAAGTAAACACATGACAGGATGCTCAAAATGAGTCACTAGAAAGATGCAAATTAAAATCACAATGCCACACCTATTAGATTGGCTAAAATGAAAAAATATATATATATATTTAAAAAGTAAAAATCAAACTGATAGTAACAAGTGCTAGGTAGGATTTGCAGAGAATAGACACAGAAGTGAAATAGCTTGAAGGCAATTGTCTTTTTCTGTTTCATCTATTGAAGCAATGGAAGCTCAAGAATAAGGAAGTTGTTTCCATATTTAGAGGGAATGAAAAAGAAAAGAGCTATTGCTTACATTGTAATGTATCCCCAATGCTAAGAGCAGCTGAAAGTGTCTGAAAGATATTCCTTGTTCAGGAACACCTGCCTCAGAAAGTCCATTTAACAAACTCATTTACATTCACCATGAATGCAAAGCTGTTATTCCTCTCACTCATATGCTTGCTTGAAAGCATAATACTAAAATGAACATTTAAGTATTGAATAGTAATTGTTAATATAATATGCAGTTTTAGGATTGTTGATGGGCTACAGGATTTTGTAGAAAGTATTTCACTGTCAGATAATTTTTGATTTAGACCATAAAGACAACCAAATGCAATACTGGTGCAAAAGCATAAGTATTTAAGAATTTGGTAGATGCCCCACCTAATTTGCCTGCTTCTAAAAATATTTTAGATTTTTTTTCAAGAGTATAAGTGGTTTTCATGGCCTTGTGTTATTCTACCTAAAGCTTCTAAGATAAAGCAAAGCCAGTGATTTACTGATTTACAAATATTTGAGTATATGGTGTGTTTGTGTGTGTGTGCACACGTTTGTATGTGTATAGAGCTGCTAATCTGGTGTTATTGTAACAAAGTTATAGTTTGCATGATTTGTCCAAATAGAGACAGGAATAATGCAATAAGATGTGAAACATAAGGATTTGGAACACTGAATTTAGATAAAAGGAGTGCCAAATAATTTACAGCTCAATATTTTCTGTCCACAAGTAATTCTTCTTCCACAGTTTAGCAGGGTTTACAATGTAGACAAATGATTCATAAAGCAGAAATTGGTCTTGCTATGAAAATAGACACCATTCCTGCTAAGACACTCCAGGAATAGTGAACTGAAAAGGAAGCTGATCTATTTTTTTGTGAAAATTCATGTTGTGTTTTGCAAAAATCTAATAGAGAAAGATGAACTTGAAAATAATTCCCTTTTGACAAAATCCTCACCTTGGATGTGACAACAGCACTGAAATGAATGGAATGTGTTTCCATATGTGTTAATTAGATTTGTCACCACACACTGTTCATCTTTATAGGGGTTTAGTGTCTACCAGGAATATCAGCTTTCAACATTTGATATATTGATCTTGTTCTTTAATCTCTCACCTTAACTCCTATCTTTAGCATGATGTTTTTCTCTTATTACATTTGTTATTGCTGTGGATTCTGGTATACAGATAAAAATGACTAGAAATGTAAGATGATTAAAATGGACAGATATCTTTTTATCCTTTTTTTTTTTTTTTCCACTTCTTTCACTCCAAAAAAAAAAAGAGGTCAAAAGCAAAATAATTCATTAGAAAAACTCCCATAGTCACCTGTTGGTATGGGATAAAAATGGAAATTCCCATAAGCTCTTATAAATCAAGTGCCTAATAATTCATTATGGCCACAGTAGAGAAGATAATGATAAATGTGTGTGAATATATATATAAATAAGTGATATGGGTAGATGGATAGATGTAGATAATGTATCTTTCATTTTCTTTTATTAAATATAAATACTTTTTCCAAAGGAAGGAGATGGTTTTAAAAATACAATTGACTATCAATAAATAAATGATGAATATTGTGATTTAGGTTTTTCCAAAAGCAGAGCCTTAGGAAAAGAATTGTGTGCAGAAAGTTTATCTAGGAAGTGATTCTAAGAAGCACACGTGGATGAGGGAGAGTGAGACAAGTTAAGAAGAGAAGCCAACATAAGGATGTATTAGAGTTGTTGTTGTGGAGTCCCTTAAACACAGAAATCTTCCATCTTAAGGACTGAAGCTGGAGCATTTGTCCACCAGCTTCTGTTGCCAGTATATGCAGTGTTGTCCTTGCTCCCATTGACTTTCTTGTGCTTCCAGTTTATGTTGTGTGGCAAAAATCAGAACAAGATATGGCACAAGATTGAGTCAGCAGATATGCAGCACAAGGTGCATCTGAGTAGATCTAGAACTGCACACTTACTGTTGCTAAAATAACAGATAAGCCAAAGGCTTTGGTATGCCTGATTAAATACATTTTATATAATGGTCATTATTTTGACCACTTCTTTCTGAGTTCTGCTTTTGGATTCAGGATACTATGCTATGACAACTACGAAGGAAAATGAAGCCAGTAGAAAAGACAGATTTCATTGGCTCTTTGCATTGTGAAATAACTTTGTTGCTTGGTTGGTTTAAATGAGATCAGTAATGAGAGTTAAAATAGAATTTTAGTGTTAAACTATTTAAATTATTTTCCTTAATGTTATTTCCCTCATTCAACCAAACTTTACTAAAAAGTAGGTTAATTTGTCTCTTGCATTTGCTAAGTTACAATTTTAAATACTGTCACTAAAATAATAACTTCAGGTATAAAGACTTGGTGAAGTAGGAAAGGTAGGAAATGAATCAAATTTGCTCTATACAGGGTCGGAATTTGTTTAAAGTGATTTCAATTTATTACTCAGCTTTTTCCCAGACTGCCAGATTTTAAGAAAAATCACTATACCATCTTTTTTTTTTTTTTTTTATAATAATAGAATCATGGATGTACACTTCAGCACATAGTGAGATATGTGATTAATTCTATTCAGTTGAAGGTGAATTGAAATGCTCTGAACTGCTTTCAGTGCAGGGCCCTTAACAGAACAAGTGTGTATTTTTCATGCACTTTCTTTCTCCTTCCTGGAAGTTGGCTCACAGATAGTAAGAAGAATCTATGGAATGCTGGAGCCATATCATAGAAGGAACTTAGATCCTTGAATAAGGTATCTAATACACACAGAGCTTTCTCATTGGCCTAAGCAGCTCACCTTGGAATTGTTATATAACAAGCAATAAATTAGTCTTCTTGAAAGTGTGTTATTTTGGAATGAATGGATAAATGAATTAATGAACCAATAAATTCATTTGTTCATTCATTCATTCATTTAGGATGTATTACTCTGCTACCATCCTGGGACACCAACATAAGATTTTTTTTTTTTAATCAAGATTATCGTATTTACATTTATTGTTTACCATTTAATTATATATTTTACATTCCTTTTCTTAGTTAATCCTCAGATAATCATAAATCAAGCATGTGTTATTAGTCTTATTTGATAAATAAGGTAACTGAGGGTCTATGGTATTAAGAAATGTGTCTGATATTATACAGGTCAGAAGAACTTTACATAAAATTCAATTTCAAAAGTCCTCAAACCACAAACATTTCTCCTAGAAAGTTTTTAGAAATTTTTCTTTAAGATAACTACAATCTTTAAAAATCAAGTTTGATGCTGTTGGGTGAAGCACTACTGGGTGCTAAGGATATACTGATGAACAAGGCAGATGTTGTTCTTATTATTCCTGCATATAAGGGCCTTTGCTTCTAGACAAAGTTAGGAGGAGGAAAAGATGGCAGAGGAGTAGGGGACCCTATTCCAACCGGTCCCTTGAATTGAACTGGATATCTACCAGACCACTCTGAACACCCATGAAATCATCCTGAGATGTAAGAAGATATATCTGGATCTTCACAAACAGAATATTGCAGGAGGGTGGAGGAGCAAGATGGCAGAGGAGTAGGAGACCTAAATCTCATCTGGTCCCAGGAATTCAGCTAGATAGGGATCTAACCATTCTGACCACCTACAAACTCAACAGGAGATCAAAGAAAATAATAGCAGCAACTCTCTGAACAGAAAAGCAACCACTTTCTAGAAGGTAGGATGTGCAGAGAAGTGAATCCAGGCAATATTCGGGAAGATAGACAGCAGAGGGGAGGGAGCCTCCATCAGCCACTACTGGAAAGTGATAGAGCAGCGGAGCACAAAATTGGAACTTTTAGAAGTCTGCTCCGCTGAGGGATGTCGCTCCAGTGGCTAAGCAGGGGGTGGAAACCTCACTGGGACAGTGTGGTCTCAGGACCCTCAGGGTCACAGAAAGACTGGGGGTGCCTGAGTGTGTCAGAGCTCCCAGGTATTGGAGCAGGGAAGCCGGCTGCAGAGATGGAGCCGAGGCGTGAGCTCTCAGCTTGGAGTTGCCATAAACTGTGATCTGCGGCACAGTCAGGACACTGTTCTTCCAGCAGGGACCCAACAAGTGGCAGATCCGGGGATACTCCCCTTCTTCTCCCCGGGAGGAGCAGCACAGGAGTGCACCACAGGGATCTGCTGTGTTTGGAGACTCCAAAGGGGGGTCGTGTACCAGAGATAGAAACACTCGGTCACAGGCCGGGTGAGCATGGAGTGCAGCCAGAGACCTGGGAGACAGGAGTGACTGACTGCTTTTCTCTGGGGGTTCACTGAGGAGTGGGGCCCCGAGGTCTTGGCTCCTCCAGGCAGAGATTGGGAGGCTGCCATTTCACTCTCATCCTCCAAAGCTGTACAAAAGCTTGCAGGGAACAAAAGCTCTGGAGAGCAAACCCGAGCAGATTACTGAGCCCAGCCCCTTGGCAAGGGTGGGGCAATTCCACCTCCGGCAAAGACATTTGAGAATCACTGCAACAGGCCCCTTCCCAGGAAGATCAGCAAGAACAGCCAGCCAGCCAGTCTCATTGACCAAGTATACCGATCAATGAGAATGGCAGAACTCCAACACTAGGGGAACACAGCACATAGAATTCATGACTTTTTTCCCCCTGATTCTTTAGTCTTTCAAAGTTAATTTTTTTAATTTTCTTTTTTTTCTTTTTCTTTTCTTTTTTTTTGAATTTTTCTTTTTCCCTTTTTCAACCAACATCTTATCAATACCTTTTTTTAAAAATCTTTTTTATTTTTCATTTTTAGAGTCATATTCTATCACTTCATAGTAGTTAACCTTATTTTTGGTATATATATATAAGTTGTTCTCTCTTAAAAATTTTGGGATACAGTTTCTTCTAACAGACCAAAATATACCCTAAATCTCTAGTGTATGGCTTGGTTCTAGTCTCCTGCCTGATCACATTCTCTCCCCCTTTTATTATTTTTTTTTAATTCCTCTTCTTTCTTTTTTCAACCAACTTCTTATCTTATCAATTCTTTTTATAAAATCTTCTATAATTTTCATCTTTACAGTCATATTACGTCCCTTCATCGTATCAACCCTTATTTTTGTACACATATAAGTTTTTATTTCTTTAAAATATTGGGAGGCACTTTCTTCTAACAGGCACATGAAAATGTGCTCAACATCGCTCAGCATCAGGGAAATCCAAATCAAAACCTCAATGAGATACCACCTCACACCAGTGAGAATGGCTAAAATTAACAAGTCAGGAAACGACAGTTGTTGGTGGGGATGCGGAGAAAGGGGAACCCTCCTATACTGTTGGTGGGAATGCAAGCTGGTGCAGCCACTCTGGAAAACAGTATGGAGGTTCCTCAAAAAGTTGAAAATAGAGCTACCATACAACTCAGCAATTGCACTACTGGGTATTTACCCCAAAGATACAAATGTAAGGATCTGAAGGGGTATGTGCACCCCGATGTTTATAGCAGCAATGTCCACAATAGCCAAACTATGGAAAGAGCCAAGATGTCCATTGACAGATGAATGGATAAAGAAGATATGATATTTATATACAATGGAATATTATGCAGCCATCAAAAGGAATGAAATCTTGCCATTTGCAACGACGTGGATGGAACTAGAGGGTATTATGCTGAGCAAAATAAATCAATCAGAGAAAGACATGTATCATATGATCTCACTGATATGAGGAAGTCTTAATCTCAGGATATAAACTGAGGGTTGCTGGAGTGGTGGGGGGAGGGAGGGATGGGGTGGCTGGGTGATAGACATTGGGGAAGGTATGTGCTATGGTGAGCGCTGTGAATTGTGTAAGACTGTTGAATCACAGACCTGTACCTCTGAAACAAATAATACATTATATGTTAAAGAAAAAAAGAAGAAGATAGCAGGAAGGGAAAAATGAAGGGGGGGAAATCAGAGGGGGAGACAAACCATGAAAGACTATGGACTCTGAGATACAAACTGAGGCTTCTAGAGGGGAGGGGGTGGGGGGTTGTGTTAGCCTGGTGATGGGTATTAAAGAGGGCACATATTGAATGGAGCACTGGGTGTTATACACAAACAATGAATCGTGGAACACTACATCAAAAACTAATGATATAATGTATGGTGATTAACATAACATAATAAAATTAAATTAAATAAAAAACAAAGAATATTGCAGGAGGTTGGTTTCGAGGTACGAAGTGGGGCGCTGTGATTCCATGGGCAGATATCCGAAGATAAACAGAAGGGAGAGGGAGACTTCAGGATCCTGTACTGCCAGTGCATGAAAGCCTCCCACGCTAGGGACAGGGCACACAATAGGGAAAGGACTTTTGGGCAGCCCCCCAGACAGAAACCTGCAGTGACAGGCTGCACATGCAAACTGGGGGTGGCTGGCAGTTTTAGAAGCACAAAGGGCAGCGACATGTCTCGACCTGGAGGCAAGAACTGGGAGTGCTGCTGAGGGGCACATAACCCAGGATGCTGCAGTTTATAGCAGCACAGACAGAAACGGAGATAATATGGCCTGGAGGGCTGCCTGAAGAACAGACTGTGATTTCTCCATTCCGAGGCAGAGGAATGGAACGGTCTCTTCTGCTCTGACTCTCAGAAGAGACGTGGAAAGCCACCAGGGAAAGCTGCCAGAGAACAAAAGCCCCCCAAAACCGGTTTTTACTGAGCCCATCTACCACTACAGGGGGCAGGGCAACTCTGCCCAGACAGGGTTGCCTGAGTAACAGTGCAGCAGGCCCCTCCCCTAGAAGACAGGCTGGGAGAACAAGAGGCTGACACTCCTAAGTTCCCTAAAAAACAGGTGCATCTTGCTTGGGTTGTGGTCAATAATTTGGACTCCGTACATTCCCTCAACCACCCCTGAACAGAATGACTAGAAGGAGGAATCCCCAAAATCCGAAAGACTCAGAGACTGTGACTTCTGCCACAGATTTACAAATGGAAACAGATATAACCAAGATGTCAGAAATGAACTTCAGGGTAACAGTTATGAAGACAATAGCTAGAATGGAGAAATTGATTAATGGCAACATAGAGTCTCTAAGGGCAGAAATGAAAGCTGAACTGGCAGAACTTAAAAATGCTATCAATGAGATCCAATCTAATCTAGATAATCTAACAGCTAGGGTAAACCAGTCAGAAGAACAAATTAGTGATCTAGAAGACAAATTGATAGAAAGGAAGGAAAGAGAGGAGGCCTGGGTGAAACAGCTTAAAATCCATGATAACAGAATTAGAGAAATAAGTGACGCCATGAAATGCTCCAGTGTCAGAATTATTGGGAACTCTGAGGGGGTGGAGAGAGAGACAGAGAGAGGACTAGAAGATATATTTGAGCAAATCATAGCTGAGAACTTCCCTAATTTGGGGAATGAAACTAACATTCGTGTCCTAGAGGCAGAAAGGACCATTCCCAAGATCAAGGAAAACAGACCAATGCCCCAGCATGGAATAGTAAAACTCACAAATCTTAGAACCAAGGAAACCATGTTAAGGGCAGTTAGGGGGAAGAGATTCCTTATGTACAGAGGGAGGAACATCAGAATAATGTCAGACCTAGCCACAGAGACCTGGCAAGCCAGAAAGGCCTGGCAAGACATATTCAGGGTACTAAACGAGAAGAACATGTAGCCAAGAATACTTTATCCAGCAAGGTTGTCATTTAGAATGGATGGAGAGATGCAGAGCTTCCAAGACTGGCAGAAACTGAAAGAATATGTGACCACTAAGCCAGCCCTGCAAGAAATATTAAGGGGGTTCTATAAAAGGAGAAAGACCCCAAGAGTGATATAGAACAGAAATTTAGAGACAATCTATAGAAACAAGGACTTCACAGGCAACATGATGACAATAAATTCATATCTTTCAATAATCACTCTCAATGTGAACAGCCTAAATGCTCCCGTAAAATGGCACAGGGTTGCAGACTGGATAAAAAGATAGGACCTATCCATATGCTGTCTACAAGAGACTCATTTTGAACCTAAAGACACATCCAGACTGAAATTGAAGGGATGGAGATCCATCTTCCATGCCAACAGACTTCAAAAGAAAGCTGGGGTAGCAATTCTTACATCAGACAAATTAGATTTTAAGCTAAAAACTATAGTTAGAGACACAGAAGGACACTATGTTATTCTTAAAGGGTCTATCCAACAAGAAGAACTAACAATTTTAAATATCTATGCTCCCAACATGGGAGCAGCCAACTACATAAGCCAACTGTTAACCAAAATAAAGAGACATAGTGATAATAATACATTAATTGTAGAAGACCTCAATACTCCACTCTCAGCAATAGACAGACCATCTAAGCAGAAAATCAGGAAAGAAATGAGCTTTGAATGATACACTGGACCAGATGGACCTCATACATATATACAGAACATTCCACCCTAAAACAACAGAATACTCATTCTTCTCAAGCACACATGGAACTTTCTCTAGAATAGACCACATACTGGGTCACAAATCAGGTCTCAACCGATACCAAAAGATTGAGATTATTCCCTGCATATTCTCAGACCATAATGCTTTAAAACTGGAACTCAATCACAAGAAAAAGTTTGGCAGAAATTCAAACACTTGGAAGCTAAAGACCACTCTGCTCAAGAATGTTTGGGTCAACCAGGAAATCAAAGAAGAACTTAAACAATTCATGGAAACCAATGAGAATGAAAACACCTTGGTCCAAAACCTATAGGATACTGCAAAGGTAGTCCTAAGGGGGAAATACATAGCCACCCAAGCCTCATTCAAAAAAAAAAAAAAAAAAATAGAAAAATCCCGAATTTACCAACTAACTTTACACCTTAAAGAACTGGAGAAAGAGCAACAAACAATGCCTAAGCCACGCATTAGAAGAGAAATAATTAAGATTAGAGCAGAGATCAATGAATTAGAAACCAAAAACACAGTAGATCAGATCAATGAAACTAGAAGCTGTTCTTTGAAAGAATTAATACGATTGATAAACCACTGGCCAGACTTATCCAAAAGAAAAGAGAAAGGACCCAAATTAATAAAATTATGAATGAAAGGGGAGAGATCACAACTAACACCAAGGATATAGAAACAATTATTAGAAATTATTATCACAACAATATGCCAGTAAATTAAGCAACCTGGAAGAAATGGATGCCTTCCTGGAAACCTATAAACTACCAAGACTGAAACAGGACAAAATGCCCACCTGAATAGGCCAATAACCAGTATTGAGATTGAAGCAGTGATCAAAAACCTCCCAAAAAACAAGAGTCCAGGGCCTGATGGATTCCCTGGGGAATTCTACCAAACATTCAAAGAAGAAATAATACCTATTTTCCTGAAGCTGTTTCAAAAATAGAAACAGAAGGAAAGCTTCCAGATTCATTCTATGAGGCCAGCATTACCTTAACCCCCAAGCCAGGCAAAGACCCCATCAAAAAGGAGAATTTCAGACCGATATCCCTGATGAATATGGATTCCAAAATTCTCAACAAAATCCTAGCTAATAGGATCCAACCATACATTAAAAGTATCATCCACCATGACCAAGTGGGATTTATCCCCAGGATGCGAGGATGGTTCAACATTCACAAGTCAATCAATGTGATAAACGACATTAATAACAGGAGCAAGCAGAACCATATGGTCCTCTCAGTTGTTGCAGAAAAAGCATTTGACAAAATATAGCATCCTTTCCTGATCAAAACTCTTCAGAGTAAAGGGATAGAGGGAACATTCCTCAAGTTCATTAAATTCCATCTATGAATATCACCCTCAGTGGGGAAAAAATGAGAGCCTTTCCCTTAAGATCAGGAACACGTCAAAGATGCCCACTCTCGCCATTATTGTCCACCATAGTATTAGAAGTCCTAGCCTCAGCAATCAGACAACAAAAAGAAATAAAAGGTATTCAAACTGGCAAAGAAGAAGTCAAACTCTCTCTTCACAAATGACATGTTACTTTATGTGGAAAATCCAAAAGACTCCACCCCCAAATTACTAGAACTCATATAGCAATTCAATAATGAGGCAGGATACAAAATCAACGCACAGAAATCAGTTGCTTTCTTATACACTAACAAT
The DNA here is from genome assembly GCF_004348235.1 of Phoca vitulina. NCBI lineage: Eukaryota > Metazoa > Chordata > Mammalia > Carnivora > Phocidae > Phoca > Phoca vitulina. Next base: position 21,088,935 of record NW_022589711.1, on the reverse strand, counting down.
GCAACTGCAGAAAGAGAAATTAGAGAATCAATTCCATTTATAAAGCACCAAAAACCATAAGATACCTTGGAATAAACCTAACCAAAGAAGTAAAGGATCTATACTCTAGGAACTACAGAACACTCATGAAACCATGAGAGAAATTAAAGAGGACACAAAAAGATGGAAAAACATTCCATGCTCATGGATCGGAAGAATAAACATTGTTAAAATGTCTATGCTGCCCAGAGCAATCTATACCTTCAATGCTATCCCGATCAAAATTCCAATGACATTTTTCAAAGTGCTGGAACAAACAATCCTAAAATTTGTATGGAATCAGAAAAGACCCCGAATCACCAAGGAAATGTTGAAAATGAAAAACAAAGCTGGGGGCATCATGTTGCCTGATTTCAAGCTATATGACAAAGCCGTGATCACCAAGATAGCATGGTACTGGCACAAAAACAGACATATAGACCAATGGAACAGAACAGTGAGCTCAGATATGGACCCTCAACTCTATGGTCAAATAATCTTTGACAAAGCAGGAAAAAAGACAGTCTCTTCAATAAATGGTGCTGGAAAAATTGGACAGTTATATACAGAAGAATGAAACTCGACCATTCTCTAACACCATACACAAAGATAAACTCAAAATGGATGAAAGACCTCAATGTGAGACGGAAATCCATCAAAATCCTAGAGGAGAGCACAGGCAGTAAGCTCTTCGACATCGGCCACAGCAACTACTTTCAAGATACGTCACCACAGGCAAGGGAAACAAAAGCGAAAATGAACTTTTGGGACTTCATCAAGATAAAAAGCTTCTGCACGGCAAAGGAAACAGTCAACAAAACAAAGAGGCAACCCACAGAATGGGAGAAGATATTTGCAAATGACACTACAGACAAATGGCTGATATCCAAGATCTATAAAGAATTTCTCAAACTCAACACCCAAAAAACAAATAATCAAGTCAAAAAATGGGCAGAAGACATGAACAGACACTTCTCAAAAAGAGACATACAAATGGCTAACAGACACATGAAAAAATGTTCATCTTCATTAGCCATCAGGGAAATTCAAATCAAAACCACATTGAGATACCACCTTACACCAGTTAGAATGGCAAAAATTGACAAGGCAAGAAACAACAAATGTTGGAGAGGTTGTGGAGAAAGGGGAACCCTCTTACACTGTTGGTGGGAATGCAAGTTGGTACAGCCAGTTTGGAAAACAGTGTGGAGGTTCCTCAAAAAATTAAAAATAGAGCTACCCTATGACCCATCAATTGCACTACAGAATATTTTCCCCAAAGACACAGATGTAGTGAAAAGAAGGGCTGTATGCACCCCAATGTTCATAGCAGCAATGTCTGCAATAGCCAAATTGTGGAAAGAGCCGAGATGCCCTTCAACAGAGGAATGGATAAAGAAGATGTGGTCCATATATACAATGGAATATTACTCAGCCATCAGAAAGGATGAATACCCAACTTTTACATCAACATGGATGGGACTGGAGGAGATTATGCTAAGTGAAATAAGTCAAGCAGAGAAAGTCAATTATCATATGGTTTCATTTATTAGTGGAACAAGGAATAGCATGGAGGACATCATGAGAAGGAAGGGAAAAATGAAGCGGGGGAAATTGGAGGGAGAAGCGAACCATGAGAGACTATGGACTCTGGGAAACAAAATGAGGGTTTTAGAGGGGAGGAGGCTCAGGGGATGGGTTTGCCTGGGGATGGGTATTAAGGAGGGCACGTATTGCATGGAGCACTGGGTGTTATAAGAAACCAATGACTCATGGAAAACTATATCAAAAACTAACGATGTATTGTATGGTGACTAACATAACATAATAAAATTAAATTAAAAAAAAATCAAGTTTGAGCTTATTTTCTTCCTAGATTCTGCATCGTCTGTCCCCCTCATGAATGCTCATCTTGTCTTCAAATAAATGTATATGCTTTCCCTGTGCCTTTGTAAAAATTATCCTCACAAACCCCAGAGATGACTCACAAACCAGATTCACCTTTCTTGTTCTTATTTTCTTTAAAATGTAGATCAAAACTCATCCATTTGAAAGTATTTCTTAACAGAATAGCAGTCTCACAAAATCTATATTCACTCGGTTAATTAATGTTAGAGGACGGCATTGTGTGGTGGTTAAGAATTGGTTCTGAACCAAAATGCTCGGATTTAAATTTTGACGCTACTACTGACTACCAGAATCAAATGCTTAGGAAAAACTTATGACATATAATAAGTGCTCAATAAATGTTAACAGTAACTTGTGCTTATAAATGGTAATTCATACAGCCATGCACAGAAATCTGGGCTATAAAGAAGGCTCATATGGATCTATTTGTTTCCAATCAATACAGTATTTATGAAGCAGTTACCATTTATTAAACACTGTGTCTATTGCTAGGGGTAAAACATACACACACACACACATACACACACACACACACACACACACACACACACACACATCACTACCACCACCACCACCAAGAATAAGTGAATTCAGCAAATCTTTGTCATAGACTTTTTGGTTTAGGTTCACATGCCCATAGGTGTATTGCATGGTTGGAGGTTTCTATGATTTGTCCTTCATAACTGACCACCAGACCAGCACATACACAGGCAAGTTAAAGAATGTTGTTTGTGAGACTTGTGCTGCATAAGTGATTTCTGGAGCCTGGTTAGTTGATGTTAGCTGGCCTTCAGGTCAGAACTGGCCCTTATGGTCTGGACACCAAGAGCTGTAAATCTTGCTTTGCATCCCCTCCTGCTCCAGGCTGGCCTGGCCCGCCGCCCCTCTCACGTTGGAATCCAGGAGGGGAGGCAAGCACGCCTAGCCCAGGCTCCTTGAAGATGTAAAGACATGATAACATAGAAAGGCAGCTTCCTCCAAACTGCACAAAGGCAAACAAATGTTTAATTTCAGACCCCTTCAATTTGCCCTATAAATATGGCCCTTATGGGGACGGTCAGTTGGAAGTCTCCCTGAGAGGAGGCGTTCCACCCAGACCTCTCAATCAGGACTCCAGCCTGGCAGTCTCCCCCTGGCTTCTCCAGCTAATGAGGTTGGATGTTTTAAGTACCCGATTTGATGTAACTCTGTCTTATTTTCCTTTACTGCTTACTTTTGCCCTCATCTCTGTGTAGATATCCCTTTTCTTCTTTCTGTTTCTATTAGATTTTTTATAATATCAATAAAGTGTTTTTTCCCCTTTGAAACCAAGACTATGGCTTCCGAGAATCTTTTCTTCAGAACAATAGGGGAAAAATTATTTGTTTCCCTTTAATAACCAATATCAGGCTTTCTTTACAATATCTAAAAGAAAGAAACAGACAAATATCCCAGCATTCATACAAAGATAAGTTAACTGTTTAGGTAGATAAAATTTAGGACAATAAGAGAATATCAGAGACAGAATGAAAGGAAAACATACAAAAAATACACTGTTACATTATCAAATAATAATTGACATTCACATGGTATTTCATAACATATATATTATCTTCTTAATTCTCAGCTGGTCTTCTCACAGTTAAAAATATAATTAATATATAATTATAATATTAATATATTAATATTTTCTTTTCTTTGAAAGCAAATGGAGAATAAAAATTATATATTAATAATAAGCACACATATATCAAATTTGTGGGTGATAGGACTTGGACTAAAACTCAGGACCATAACTAATGGTCTTTCCAGCAAATATCTGGAGAATTTTGAATAAACAAAGAAATCCAAGGGTCATTTTTGTCATTTTTACATTTAGCTAAATGACTGTAGCAAAGAAGTAATATGATAACAGTGTGCTGGTTAAGTTTACTTTAAAGTAATTATTATAGTTATTAATGTTTATAACTGAAATTTGCCTGACTCCTTAATAGAACAATATGTCAAATAACTAAATAAATGAAAATTTTAAATTGTCAAAAAATATGCATTTAAAATATTATGTTAAATACCTTCCATATCTATTGGTGATAATAAATTTTTTTATTTTTCCATAACATATAATGACTGGCAGCATAATGATTCACAACATGTGTAAATGTCTTATAATAAGTGGAGAACATATATGTTTACATAGATGTATTATTTCTTAATCTAAATTTACAGGGGAGGACAGAGACATACTTATATTTAGCATAACTAGTATCAAAGCATAAATGAAGCTCCCTAATTGGTGATTAAGTTTAGAGTAAGGTTTAGTTGCTTAATGCTCATTGAAAATGTCAATAGAAAGTGACTGTGGGTAGGAGGCCGTCCAAGATGGTAGCATAAGAAAACCCTGAACTCACGCCCTCCACAGACACACCAAATATATACACACATATAGAGGAATTTCTTCTGAAGAGCTGAGGCTGACCGAACAGCTTTTGCATAACCAACAACAGAGGCTACACATAGAAAAGGATAGGAGAGATGAAGACATGGTAGTGTTGGCACCCCTACCCCCCATGTTATGACCTGCAGTAGGGAGGGATATCACTGGGAGGCCTGTGCACAGACGTGCCCACACTCGGGATGAGCAAAAAAAAAAAAAAAAAGGTGGTTTAAAGGTCACCTGGACCATAAATAAAGGAAATCATTTTACTAATCCTAGAGGTCACACAAACAGGTAGGGAACAGCTGGAACTCTCTTCAGGGTCAGAGGCTCCAGCAAGCATCATTTTGTATGCTTCCCTTCCACGTTAATAGTGTAAACAGGAGCAGGGTCCAGGTACTCTAGCTAGGCTTTTAGGGCTCCCCCAGCAAGCCCTGGGCTCCTAGTCCACACTAGGTAGAGCCATCTTGCCAATGTGACCTTGGCACAACGTACTCTGGAGACCTCTCAACAGCAGATTGGATGATAAAAATATGATCATCTCATTAGGTGCAGAAAAAACATTTGACAAGATTCAACATGCATTTATGATAAAAACCATCAACAAAGGGGGTAGAGAAGGAACATACCTCAATATAATAAAGGCCATAAATGAGAAACCCAGAGATCATAATATTTAATGGTAAAAAGCTAAAAGCTTTTCCTCTAAGATCATGAAGAGGGCAAGGATGCCCAGTCTTGCCACTTGTATTCAACATAAGATGAGAAGTCTTAGCCACAGCAAACAGACAAGAAAAATGTAAAAGACATCCAAATTAGAAAGGAGGAAATAAAACTGTCACTATGTGGAGAGAACATTGTATTATATATATAAAACCCTAAAGATTCTATCAAAAAACTATTAGAACTAATAATTGAATTCATTAAAGTTGCAGCATACAAAATTAACATGCAGAAATTGGTTGCATTTCTATATACTAATAATGAACTATCAGCAAGAAAAATTATGAAAAAAATCCCATTTATAATTGTATCAAAAAGAATTCAATACCTTGGAATAAATTTAACCAAGGAGGTGGAACACCTGTACAGATATACCCCAGAGATACTGAGGGCTTGATTCCAGACTGCTGTTGATAAAGTGAATATTGCAATAAAGTGAATCAAATTAATTGTTTGGTTTCCCACTGCATGAAAAAGTTATGTTTACACTACGCTGTATTCTATGAAGTGTGCAATAACATTCTGTCTAAAAAACAATGTATATACCTTAATTAAAAATACTTTATTGCTCAAAAATGCTAACCATCATTTGACCTTCCAGGGAGTGGTAATTACTGATCACAGATCACCATAATAAATATAATAATATTTAAAAATTTTGATAAATTGTGAGAATTACCAAAATATGACAGAGACACAAAGTGAGCAAATACTGCTGGAAAAATGGCACCAATAGACCTGTCAATGCAGGATTGCCACAAACCTTCAATTGTACTAAATACAGCATCTCTGAAGTGCAATAAAGAAAAGTGCAATAATATGAGGTAAGCCTGTATGCTGAAAACTAGATGATCTTGATGGGAGATATTGATTACACAAATAAATGAAAAGATACACTGTGCTCATGCATTGGAAGAAATAATATTATTAAAATGTGTATACTACCAAAAGCAATCTACAGATTCAATACAGTTCTCATCAAAATATCAATGGTATTTTTCATAGAACAAAGAAAAAGAATCCTAAAATGTGTATGGAACCAGAAAGGATCCCAGATTGCTAAAGCAATTTTGAGAAGAAAACAAAGCTATATATATAGTGCTGTCTGATTTGAAGCTGTATTTCAAAGCTACAGTAATCAAAGCAGTGGGGGACTGGCACAAAAACAGACACATAGACCAATGGAATAGAATAAAGAGCCTGGAAATAAACCCACACATACATGACCAATTAATCTATGACAAAGGATGCAAGAATATTTAGTAGGGTAAAGATAGTCTCTTCTATAAATGGTACTGGAAAAACTGGATAGCTATGTGCAAAAGAATCAAACGGGACCACTGTTTTATAACTTTAAAAAATAAATTCAAAATGGATTAAAGACTTGAATGTAAGATCTGAAACCATAAAACTCCTAGAAGAAAACATAGGCAGGAAACTTTTTAACATCTGTGTGAGCACTACTTTTTGGACCTACTCAGGCAAGGGCAGCAAAAGTTAAAATAAAATAAAAAAAAATCGTATTACATCAAACTAAAAAGCTTTTGCACAGAGAAGGAAACGATAAAATTAAAAGGCAAAATACTGAATGGGAGAAGATATTTGCAAATCATACATTCAATAAAGGGTTAATATCCAAAATACATAAAGAACTTGCACAACTTAATACCAAAAAACAAACAACCTGATTAAAAAATGGGGGGAGGACTTGAATAGATACTTTTTCAAAGAAACCATACAGATGGCCAACAGGCACATGAAAAAATTCTTAACAGCACTAATAATCAAGGAAATGCAAATCAAAATTAGAGTGAGATACCACCTCTTCCCTCTTGGATTGACTATTATCAAAAAGACAAAAAGTAACAAGTGCTGGCAAGAATGTGGAGAAAAGAAAAACCTCATATGCTATTTGTAGCAATGTAAATTGATTCATCTACTATGGAAAACAGTATGGAAGTTCCTCAAAAAATTAAAAATCAATCCAGCAATTCTACTTCTGAGGATTTATACAAAGGAAATAAAAACACCAATCCAAAAATCTGTATGCACCCTTGTGCTTATGGCAGTATTATTTACAATAGCTAAGACATGGAAGCAACCTAAATGTGCATCAATAGACCAATGAATAGGGAAGATGTGGGGTGTGTGTGTGAGTGTGTATGTGTGTAGAATAGAATATTTGTTAGCTATAAAAAAAAGGAAGAGATTCTGCCATTTGAGACAACATGGATAGACCTAGAAGGTATTTATGCTAAGTGAAATAAGTCAGATAAAGACAAATACTGTATGATTTCAGTTGTATGTGGAATTTAAAAATAAACAAACAAAACAAGACAGAAACAGACTCATAGATACAGGAAGCTGTTGGTTACCAGAAGTTGGGGGATGGGCAAAATAGGTAAAGAGGATTAAGATGAACAAACTTCCAGTTTTAAAATAAATAAATCATGGGGATATAATACGTAGCATAGGGAATATAGTCAATGATAGTGTAATAACTGTATGGTGACAGGTGGTAACTAGACTTATGGAGATCATTTCATCATGGATAAAAATATTGACTTACAATGATGTACTATTGATATAAACTAATAGGATATTATATGTCATTCTACTTCAGTAAAATATAGAAAGTGACTGTAAATGATAATCTCCATCCCTCATTCTGGGCAAATGAAACTGATATGGTTTTCTTTTTAAAATAGATTTTGTAGGGGCACCTGGGTGGTACACTTGGTTAAACGTCTGACTCTTGGTTTTGGCTCAGGTCATGATCTCAGTGTTGTGAGATGAAGCCCCATGTGGGGCTCCATGCTCAGTGCAAAGTCTGCTTAGGATTCTCTCTCCGTCTCCCTCTGCCCTTCCTGGTCATGCTCACTCATTCTCAGTTTCTCCCTCTCTCAAATAAATAAATAAATCTTTAAAAAAATAAAATAGATTTTGCAAACACACACTCATGAAAATGAAAAGAAAAAAAAGGAAAAAAATCCGTGAGGTTATTCTAAGATTATTTATAATGTATGCAATAGATAAACTTCAACCAATACTGTTTTTTGATGCCAAACATGTTGTTTTCTTTTAATTTATAAAATGTATTAAAAAGTTTGCTGTTTATATTGATAAGTATAGCCTATGTAATGAAATAAATATAATTTTTTTTTTTTGCCTCAAAAAGTGACACTCATTCAAAGAAAAAGAAAAAAAAAATGAGAAGAGTCCATCCCTTGGCTCTCTACCCTCCCCTTTCCTGCTCCTCTTTAGCTCTCCACAGACTGAACCCTAGGTAGGGCTAGGTACCAAGACAACCCCAAATGAGGTCAGTAACATTCAGAGGCATCTCCTCAATGAAGGTGTTGTAGAAGGTTTCAACATCTTGAAGAATCCCCTTTTCTTCTTCTGTCACCATGTTAATAGCCACACCCTTATAGCCATATCTGTCTACCTTGACTGAGTCTGTGGATATAGTTTTCCTGTTGGTGGGAAGGTCATAGTTGATGACTAAAGAAACCTGCTGTCCATCAATGACTCTGGCCAGCCAGTCTGTGGTAATCAATACTCTGCTAGAGCCAGAGCAGAACTCCCTCATGATAACATCTTATTCCATTTGGTCCATATTTCTGTGCATGGTGGACATGGTGAAGTCTCAGGTGTGCATCTTCTTGGTGAGCCAATCAACTTTCCCTCAAGTGTTGAGAAATATGACTGCCTAAGTGATGGTCAGGGTTTCATACAAGTCACAGTCTCCAGCTTCTATTCTTCTCATTCCACATTGATATAGAACTGGCAGATACCCTCCCCAGGGTCAGTTCCTCTTTTTTGATCAGAATCTGAATGGGGTCCCTCATGAACTTTTTAGTCACCTCAAGCACACCAGAAGGCATTGTAGCTGACAGCAAAACCACCTGGGTGTTGCTGTTGAGCTTTTGGAATATGTCATAGATCTGGTCCTTGAATCCATGGCTTAACATTTTATCAGCTTCATCCAGTACAAATATCTTGATATATTTGGGAAACAGATATCTCCAGTTAAGCATATCAAGCACATGATCTGGGGTATGCATGATGATATGGGGAGCTTCCATCTACAGCTTCTGACCTCAGCATGTACATTGGTCCCCCCAAGGCAGGCATGGCAAGAGGCACCCATGTAATCCTCCAAGGCCATGACTACCTTTTTTGTATCTGCTGAGCCAACTCTCTATTGGGCACCAGGACCAAGGCCTGTGTAGTCTTTAGATCCAATTCAATCTGTTGCAGAATCGGCATGGCAAAAGTGGCTGTTTTCCCAGTCCCAGATTGGGCTTGAGTGATCACATCATAACCCTTGATACAAAGAAGAATGGCCCAATGCTGGATGGCAGAAGCCTTCTCAGAACCATAGGCATAGATGCCACAGAGAAGGGACTCAGAGAAGTTCGTGTCATCAAAGCTGTCAATCTCATTTCAGTTACTCTCAATGACCCCTTCAGGCTCCATCCCATTGGGGCCATTGTCTCTGGATCAGAAATCCTGACCCAAAGACATGATCCTCAGAAACTCAAATCAACATAATTTTTTTAAAAGATTTTATTTATTTATTTGACAGAGAAAGAGAGAGAGGACAAGCAGGGGTGAGTGGGAGAGGGAGAAGCAGGCTCTCCGCTAAGCAGGGAGCCCGATGTGGGACTCAATCCCAGGACCCTGTGATCATGACCTGAGCCGAAGGCAGACACTTAAGTGACTGAGCCACCCAGGTGTCCCTCAAGTCAACATAATTCTTAATATTGAATTGAAGGGAAAATAAAAACAGAAGAAATACATTTCTTATGATAAAGGGCAGAGTATCGTTAAACATATTCTTACTTGGAACTCACATAAACTTGCTAAAACTCTGTACCAATGATTAATTACACTGTCTCATACCAACTGAAGGTTGATATATGTATTGCCATTAAGCACCAATTTTCACCTCAGTAACATTTTTCTCATATTCTCCATCAAATTATTTTTAAATGTTTTGCAAAAATTAAAGATGACAAAATTATAGGCAAATCACATTTCACTGATCGTGAAGATTCAACTCTTCTTATTTTAGGAACATATATTTTTCTTTATCAATGAATTAATTTTTTTAAATAACTTTTGCCCAGATGCCCATGTAGCATATAACCATTGACTGTAAGAACTTCTTTTAAAATTGTCACTTTATGGTAGACATTTTGAATATGTTTTCTTTACATATTACATAAACATGGCAAAATTTCAACATTACAAATGTATATGTAATATGTTGTACCAGTTCCCATCAATAAAGGCAAATGTGTTTATAAAATAATGGTGCCTATTTTCAGAAGATAAGTGTGTTTAGGTATATATACCTACCTGTTTATCTACTGAGGCATCTCTCTAGACATAACTATTGATAGAAGTTGAATAAAATGGTATCCTAAAATACATATCTTCATATAAATTAATTTTTTCACTTTACAATATATTTTGAGTATTTTAAATATATGCTGATGTGGATAAATCGCTTCACTATTAATTACAACAAAATATTCCATTCTTGGGATGTTTGGGTGGTTCAGTCAGTCATGGGACTCTTGATTTTGGCTCAGGTCATGATCTCGGGGTCGTGGATCCAGCCTCACATCAGGCTTCACTCTCAGCAGGAAGTCTGCTTGAGATTTTCTCTCTCTCCCTCTGCCCCCTCTAAAATAAATAAATAAATCTTTAAAAAATATTCCATTCTTGATATGCTCTATTTCTGTAAATTATTTAATTAGCTTACTGGCATTTGAATAATACTATTCAAGAATTTACTACCACAAATATGTCTTGCAATATATCTAAATAAGTAGTAATTGTTTTAAAGAAGTGTTTTGGTTAAAAATTAAACTACAACCTAGATGAAAACAATAACAAGGTTTTGTGTTATGGTGTGTGTATATGTGTATGTATGTGTGTGTATGTCTGTGTGTCTATAGGAAAAGAGGATGAAAAAAAGGAGATAAAATTAAATAGGTACTAATGTCCTTGCAGAGAGTAAAACTGGTCATATTAAACTTCAGCTTTTATTAGAAAATTTAAGTTTAATGTTATCTGTCAAATATGTACATAAAATTAATAAGAAAATTTTGAAGTAGAATATGTAGGTTTAAATATTTTAACAGAATGAAGCAATGAAAACTAAAATCACCAAAATGTAGGAAATGGCACATATAAAACAAGCAAATAAAATGACAAATAAGACAACATAAAACAAAAATAAGAAATATATTTAAACTCATCAAAAATCAGTACACATATGAATGGTTTAAGCCTACTGATTAAAACACACTACCTTCCTATTGGAATCTTACTGTCTCCTCTCTAAGGCTATATATTTTTGCACAATAGGATTTTAAAACAAAATGATACAAAAAGTTTAAAAATAAACAGAACGGAAAGATCAACTAAGTATATATGCCAAAATTAAAGTTGATACCATATTATTCATGCTGGAAGAACTAATCAAGTTTTTAAGATGTATAGCATTGAAAAAACAAAGCATTTATATATATTATAAACATATATAAGAAATATACACATATATATGTATATGAATATATATATAGTTTTCCACACAAATTGACAACCCCATTCCTGTGTCCTTTTGATATGAATACATTCATATTTGATCAGTTCCTTGTGTGCATTTTTCATTTTCTCTATTTTCCCTGTTCTCAGACTTGGAAATAGCTATTTCTTCAAGTCTCACCTCTTCATTATATTGGAGAATGGTTTTTAGAATCAAGATCTGGGTGCTACACGTACATATTACTCCTGGGAGGTCACTGTTTCTAGGTTATTTCAGTAGCAAAAAACCAGGGAATATATACACTTTAAATTACAACTTACATTCTTATTTCTAACTCAAATTTAACAAGGTTTTTATTTATTTTATTTAGTACTTTTATGCTATAAAAACTATTTTATTTAATACTTTTATACTATTAAAACTAGTTCTAAATAACCTCAGTATATTTACATACTTTTTTATAACATACATTATGGAATAATTTTAAATTCATTTATAATACATTTACTGTAGTTTAAAAGAATGTACTTTAATGTAGCTTAAAATTACATTGTCAACATTATTACTAACAATAAACCTATTGTGCATTTTTACTGAAAATGTACTAAAAGTATATTTATAGTTCATTTTGTTTACATATATAAATATATATATATATTCAAATCCATATAGAGAACTGTGTTAAAGTTACTTGAAATATTATTTATGCCTTACAGCTGTATTATCAATTTAATGTAGAGTTGGACTTACTTTCTAATGTTTGTGTTTAATTTTGCATTTATTTTTCCTATTTTCCTAAGATTTATTTATTTATGTGAGAGAGAGAGAGAGAGAGAGAGCGCATGAGCACAGCTGGGGGAGAGAGAATCCCAAACAGACTCCCCACTAAGCAAAGAGCCTGACACAGGGCTGGATCTCACAACCCTGAGATCAGGACACAAGCTGAAACCAAGAGTTGGTCACTCAATGGACTATGCCACCCAGGTACCCCTATTTTTCCTACTTTTTAAGGTATTTTCCTATTTTTGTGGGTGAATTTCATTTTTGGAAATGTAAAAGAAATATGGTTCAAAGTCAAAATCATATAAATGTAACTACTTCTCTGTATTCCCCTTTTTCTAAGTTTTATATAAAATTAAATAGTTCATATTTCATTCTTGTTTCTCTTGAGAAATTAAATATGTATGTTAATCTTATTTAGCTCCTTATAGTAAAGAGCAAGAGCATACTATATTAGCTTTTCCTCCCAACTCCACCCCCCAGAGTTACTCAGTCTGACGTCATCAAGTTCTTCCTTATTCTTTCTCACAATAAAGTGATAGATGAGAGTACCACAATTTAGACTCTAATGACAGGTTCTTTCTTTTATTCCCAATCTCCCTACAAAAATAAACAGAATAATTAAGTCTTGTTAGTTACCGTTTAAACACACACACACACACACACACACACACACACAGGTATACCAAAAGATTTACACATGTAGAATATGGGTCTTAATCATTATACACATACTTATATGGAAAAATTCTAAAGGATTTTATGGGTTCCAAACCAGTTTTCAGTATTTCCCTCCTTAAAAAATAGTGATAAAAAGCATGTCTATGTCAATAACATTTCTTCTGGTCTACTCTCGATCTTTGGTGTTTCACTGCTTGATAAGAGAGACTATAATTCTTACAGCATTCTCATTTCGTTTGGCTTATACCTGGGCAAAAAGCATATTCTTTTAGTTTTTTTTCTGTGCTCAAGGGGAATGACCAAAATTTGTCTCTTTATTCTTATATAATCAGTTGTAATTTCTTTTCATAGTGATCAGTGTTCTGTTTCTACAGTGTTCTCTGGATATACTAAAGGAGTAGGATAGAGTGAAAGAATAATCTTCTCATAGCCTGTGTGCTATAACTAAAAATCAGTCTTCATTTTCCTGTTACATAGTGGTATTATGATGGGGTATTACAAGAACTAATTCTAAAGATGTTTACAAGAATGTATTCAAGTGCCAGGTTTTGCCCTTATTGGCTGTGTTGTCTCAACCATTTTATTTTACTCCTCTAATCTTTGGCTTCGTTGTCTATAACATAGAGAAAACATAATAATATAATGGTTATTGTATTTATATAATTATTTGTATATTACTTAATTTATGTAATACATAATAATATGACTAGATGATTGTTAGAATTAAATGGGATTATATACATCATATAGGAAATAGTCTGACCCATAAGAAATGGTCAGTGTTAGAGCTTATTTGTACAGTTGCTTTATTAGTTGTAATTAAAGCACTCTATGAACACTGTTAGTAATAGCCAGAAAGCTATATGGTAACTTCATGCTAGAATTTAGTTAGCTAGTTATGTTAACATCATTAACATGAAAATGTTTATGACATAAATTTTACTGAAATATAAGAAGATGCAAATTTGCATATAGTGTTCAATGTAAAAATAAAAGAATATTAAAGGAACATAAAGTATTACTAAACAACAAAGAAAGGTTTGTGATATTCCTCATGTGTATACTTTAACATATGAATATATTTTATTTAAGCAATAGGTATTAATATTATAATAAAATAGTAAATAAATTAAAAAAAAATAAAACTTACCCAGAAAATCATACCATGTTTTTAAATAGTGGGCTTAGGAAATAATTCATCCTTTTTTCTCCAAAACACAAATATGTTTTTAAAAACTTAAACTATTACTTATTAACAACATGAAAGTGATCTGCAGATTTTACATAAGAACGTATGCAGACCACCATACTTTGAAGGAGCATCTAAAGCCTTCTCAAATGAAATATCAAGGTTAACTGTTTAAGCCATCTAAGCCATCCCCTCCTTGCTGACTGCACAATATTTATCTTGACAGATGTCAGCTTTATAACGCTTGTGAGAAGTTTGTGGCTTTCATTACCTGGATTTACAATAGTGTGCAACAGAGGCTTAAATTGCACTATGAGCCATGAGAGCTGGCAAAAACATGCCAGAGGACAACTTTGTCAAACCTAGAAAGCTCAAGAGAAGCTTAGTGGAGTCAATGAAAAACTTAAAAGTTGCAGAGCCTAGAGAAAAAAAGAAGAACAAAAAGAAGAAGACAGCTAAGTCTCCAAGTGCCTGCATTGACATTACATGTGCCTATGGACAGAGGAGTAGTGTTAGCTGAAATCATTCAGAATATGGGCAGAGTGTGTATATTAGTTATATGTGTGTTCAGTGGATTTATGTCTATATTTTATCCTCCTATATTTTAGAAATTGATTTGATTTGCTTCAATTTGTGAATTTGCCAATAAAAAAAGAAAAAGAGAAAGAAACTTCTGTCTCAAGTAATTCCCATGAAAATAAAATAGGTGAATACAAACTTCCAGTTAGTCTTTGCCTCTTAGAAATTTAAAGAAAGATGAAGATCATCATTTATAGGAAACTGTAGTTCTAAGAAACAAAGGATATTCTCTGAAGTAGAGAGGCAAAAGTAAATTATGAAGTACAATTTCTTCCCCTAATTTGAAGACAATCAGAATATCCTACTGTGGTTGTCACTGAAATATTCTCATTAAAAATAAACTGGCAGTAAAAGTAAACCTACCTATATTGACTTTCGGTACAAAACAACAGTATACTTAAAATAGATATGGCATTGTTCTTTCTTTAAATTGAATTGAAAACAATCTAAAATATTATGACATGATACTAATCATGATAAACAGAGCTGTAATACATCTTTTAAGCACACTCATGGACAGATACAGGACAAACATTTCATTTAGTTTTTGGTTCTTTTGAGAGTCATTAGAAACGGCTACTATTGGTATTACTTCATTTTTCTTTCCTAACACACATACTCAGACACATACTTTTTGAGGTTTATTAATGTATCGGGATGCTTCATATTTATTCACAAGAGTCAGTAGCAAAATAAAAAGCAAAAGGATTATTTTTTACATATATTGGCATTCTACCTGTGTAGTTAAAAAATGGAATAAACTCAGATATAAAAGTGGTATTATATACTATCTCAGTTGTAGGGAATTTTATACTTTAATTTGTGATAGATGTAAATAAAATAAATGGAGATTAATATAACAGCATATAAGAATTAGTAGCAAAGGAGATGAAACATGAACATATGCATATAGCTAAGGAAAACGAGGATAGCCGTTGAATTAGTCAGGTTCTCCAAACAAAACAGGTTGTGTGTATATATATATAGAAAGAGAGAAGAGAGGGTGGGGGAGAAGTTAAGGGAACTGGCTCACAGAATTGTGGAAGCTGACAGGTGCAAAATCTGCAGTGTACGTCAGCAGCCCAGAGACCCAGGGAAGAGTTGATGTTGTGGTTTCAATCTGAAGACAGACTGGAGGCAGAATTCCCTCTTTCTCAGGTGACGTTAGCCTTTTTTTGTTAAGAACTTCAAATAACTGGATAAGGCCCACCTACACTATGGAGAGTAATTTACTTTACTCAAAGTAAAGGGAACTAAATGTTAATCTCCGCTAGGAAATACCGTCACAACAACATCTGGGTGGTATTCAAATATATGGGTTCTTTGGCCAATTTGACAAATAAAATTAACCATCACACTCTCTCCTTGGGTTGCTTTTTCTGTTCATTGGTTAGTTGATTTTTTTAACTAGTTTTTTTTTTTTTTTTTTTTTTTAAAGATTTTATTTATTTATTTGACAAAGAGAGAGAGTTAGTGAGAGCAGGAACACAAGCGGGGGAGTGGGAGAGGGAGAAGCAGGCTTCCCGCCGAGCAGGGAGCCCGATGCGGGGCTCGATCCCAGGACCCTGGGATCATGACCTGAGCCGAAGGCAGACGCTTAACGACTGACCCACCCAGGCGCCCCTTTAACTAGTTTTTGAAAGATGTTGCAAGTAGAAGTAATTGGGTAGACGGCTTTCAGATTTAGGTCACTACTCACTATTTCTTACCTATCTGTAGTATACTCAGTAACCTATTTTGTAAAGTTGAGCTCTTCATGACTATTTCACCTTGAGATATAACTAACCAAATCAAGGACACAGTATTAATTTTCACAAATACACTTAATGTTGTGATCTTTAGAACACTACATTAATGAGAAATGACATAGACATTATTCTGAAAGTTTTCTTTTTTTCAGTAATGACTTTATACCATAAGCCCTAATATTATTATTAGGATAATACCATAAAAATATACCATTCTCTTTTTGCTGTTGTTAAAAGTATACTATTCTTCTTTCCCCATTGAAAATTGTCATTAATTATGAAGGGGATTTTCCAAGGATGTCTATATATCAAAAAATATTGCTCAAAAACTATGAAAACCTGTCCAGTTAATCAAAACAATTGGTTGAAAAACTCACTTTAAAAATTTAGGGACATCCAATCGATAAATGTATGGATAAAGAAGATGGTTATGTGTGTATGTGTGTGTATATACATACATATTTATAAATATAAATATATATAATGGAATATTACTCAGCAATAAAAAAGAATGAGATCTTGTCATTTGCAACAACATACCTGGAGGATATTATGCTAAGTGAGACAAAGATAAAAACTATATAATTTCACTTATATGTGGAATCTTAAAATAATAAAACAAACAAAAAGCAGAAACAGACCCATAAATACAAAGAAACCTGATGGTTGCCAGAGGGGAGGGTGGGAGGGATGGGCAGAATGGATGATGGGGAGTGGGAGATACAGGCTTTCAGTCAGGAAATGAATAAATCACGGGGATAAATGGTACAGCATAGGGAATACAGCCAATGGTATTGTAATAGCGTTGTATGGTGACAGATGGCAGCTGCACCTGTGGTGAGCATAACTATACAGACTTGTCAAATCAATATTATACACCTGACACACATGTAACATTGTGTGTCAGCCCTACTTCAACTTAAAAATAAAAACTCATAGAAAAAGAGAATAAATAGTGATATCCACATATGATTAAAATGGCAAAACTGTCAGCAACTAGCCTCTCCTAATAACTATGATAACTATTTTCAAATAATGCATGATAAGCAAAGCAACACTGTTATCACTGAAAGAAGGAAAACCTGTCAGATGGCTCTGTAACCTCAGTTTTATGCCTAGAGACCTTTCTGGAGTGCAGCAAGTCCAAATAGAGCAGAAAATCACACTGAGTTGAAACCAAAGAGATCAATGTTATGTTATTGAGG
Source organism: Phoca vitulina (assembly GCF_004348235.1). Classification (NCBI taxonomy): domain Eukaryota; kingdom Metazoa; phylum Chordata; class Mammalia; order Carnivora; family Phocidae; genus Phoca; species Phoca vitulina. The sequence continues at coordinate 21,071,129 of NW_022589711.1, read as the reverse complement.
CTATTGGCTTTATGGGGCAAAAACTGAAGAAGAGATTATACAATGAAGGGACTCCAGGAATATGCACAGGAGTTGTCTTGACTGTTTAGCTAAATATTAAGCTGAGAGTCATAGGAGGAGATTCTGCAAGGTTAACCATTCCACAACAAAAGGAAAAAAAGAAAAAGAAAGGAGCGGGGGGCGGGGAAAGGAAAGAAAAAAAACAAAACAAAATAAATCTACCAAAGAAGAGCTACTGCAGAGACGTGAGCTGAACAATTGTTTGGGTTTGAACACAGCTGCTAGATGTTCAGATTCCCATGAGCTAGAGTGGAGAGATCTAATTTATACTCCAGGCATTCAGTAAACTCCCAGAAAGGCAATGCATTAAAAATAAGGCATATAGCCCTAGAGAAAGTAACCCCAGACTTATCTCAGAAAAATCTAAAAAGAAGATCAAAACAATCAAGCTCATCTGCAAATTAATCAACTACCTGCCAGAATAAAACTTAACCTTCTTTTAAGAGAACAAAATCCAAACATTAATAGCCTAACAAATGCAATGTTCAGTACAAAATAGCAAATTACTGATTTTAAAAAGAGGACAAAAGCCAATCAAAAGACACAAACTCAGAAATGATAAGCATGATGGATTTTGCTGACATAGATTTAAAAATACTTTTTACAATTATGTTTAAGAATTTAAAGGCAAGGGGAATTAAAGGAGAAAATAAAGGACTTCAATACAATACAATACAATACAATACAATAATCAATCAAATATATAAGAAAGAGAACCAAATATAAATTACTGGGCTGCAAACATATTCATATAGGGCTAAACAATAAATTCTCTTGAAAAAATGACCTTTAGATGAGCTATTTCAGAATAAATACAAACTGAACTTGAAACCACTTAAAAACTATCTAAATAAAATAGGAAAAAAAGACAAAAAAAATCAAACAAGGTATCATTGAATTTAGCCAATAGCAAGAACTCTATCATATATGTATTAATATTCCCACATGAATAAAGAGAAATATTAGGGCAGGAAAAAAAGACATTTAAAGAAATAGTGGACATTTTTTTCAAATTTTGTGAAATCTATAACCCTAATGATTTGAGCAGCTCAACAAACTCCAGTCAGGATAAACACAAAACAAAAACACATTGGAAGATCATAATCAAATTACTAAGAAATGATAATAGAATAGATTAAACACAGTCCAAATAAAAATGAGACATTATATACTAGGAACAAAAATAAGGAATATCACTAACTTCTTAAAAGAAACAATGCAAGCCAGAAGATAATGTTTTAAGGGCCAAAGAAGTAAGAGAGGACTGTCAAAATAAATTTCTTTATTCAGTAATAAATACGCTTCAGAAATGAAAAGAGTATAAACATCTTACAGAGAAAAAAACAAAACTGACAAAATTTATAACTAGGAAACCTGGAAGAGAAAACACTTCATTTTTTAAGAAAGATTTATTTATTTATTTTAGAGAGAGAGAGTGGGAGCAGGGGGAGGGGCAGAGGGAGAGGAAGAGAGAGAATTATAAAGCAGACTCCCCACTGAGCATGGAGCCAGGCATGGGGCTCAATCCCAGGACCCTGAGATCATGTCCTGAGCCAAAATCAAGAGTTGGACACTCAACTGACTGAGCCACCCTGGCGCCCTGAGAAAATACTTTTAAGAGAGTTTTTAATGCAGAAGGAAAATACCATATAGAGATTTGGATGTAGAAAAAATATGAACACTATTTATTGACCTCTTAAAAATAATAGCAATATATTGTGGGATTTAATATATGTATAGATAAAATGTATGAAATCTACAAAGGAAGAAAGGGGCAAATGAATGTATGCTCTTGAAAGGTTTTTATATTATATGTGAAGGAATATAATATTAATTTTATGTAGACTGTGACAACTTTTGATTGAAAACTGTAATTCCTAGAGCCAACACCTAAACAAAGTGATAAAACCAGTATGATATTAAGTAGAATATTTAAAATAAATTTAATCCTAAAGGAAGCAGAAATAGAAAAAGATAAGACAAATATAAATCAAAGTTGGTAAAGTTAAATATATCAATAATTATTTTAAATTTAAATGAACTGTATACTTCAATAAAATGTAGAAGTGTTTCATTTGGATCCAAAAGCAAGATTAACCTATATGCTATTTATAATACTTGCATTTTAAATATAAAAACAGATAGTGACAAAAAAAAAAAAAGGACAGGAAAACAAAAATCAGCAAGTACTAATAGAAAGTTACCAGGAATATATTGTTGATTGTATTATTATCAGACAAGAGAAACTGGGCAATACCAAGAAAAGTTGCCATAGATAGAGAGGTGAGTCTCTTAATAAGAAAAGGATAAAATCATCAAGGAGACACAACAATTCTGAAAACCTAATAATAGAGCTTTAAGATAGATCAGTCAAAACTGACAACTCTAAGCTAAAAATAAACAAACTAATGTTATTATTGGAGATTTCAACATCTCATCTATAAATAATTGTTAGAAAAACATAAAAAGGGGCTCCTGGGTGGCTCAGTTGTTAAGCGTCTGCCTTCGACTCAGGTCATGATCCTGGGATCCTGAGATCAAGCCCTACATGGGGCTCCCTGCTCAGCGGGAAGCCTGCTTCTCCCTCTCCCACTCCCCCTACTGGTGTTCCCTCTCTGTCTCTCTCTGTCAAATTAAAAAATATATATAAAATAAAAAAAAAGAAAAGGAAAACATAAAAAATCAGTAAGAATATGGAATACCTGAACAACTTTCTAACCAAATTGTCATTTATATACTCCCAAAACAGCAGAATACATTTGCCATTGAAAGATACACCATAGATAGTGTGCATAGTGGTAATGATCAATATATAGATCAATAAAAAAGAATAGAGAGTGAAGAAATAATCACAGATCTATAGAACGGATTTATATTCTACAGAAGGCCATGTTGGTTAAATGGAAAAAAAAGATAGTCTTTCCAATAAATGATACTTAAACAACCGCATACCTCTATGGACAAAAAATAAAAACAACACTTCCTCCATAACTTAAAAAAAAAAAAAAGATGGGAAAACAATTTTGAATAGGCCATTCACAAAAGAAGATTGATGAATGGCCAATAGGCACATGAAAATGTGCTCAAAATTAGTCACTCAGAAATTCAAATTCAAACCATAACGAGATAATACAACCAAATTACTAAATTTGCTAGAATCAAAATGCTTGACGATACCTAGTATTGACAAGGGTGTGGAGCAAAAAGAACTCTTAAGAGATTTCTGATAGAAATGCTCAATGATCCTGGAGTCCCGGGATCGAGTCCCACATCGGGCTCCTTGCTCGGCGGGGAGTCTGCTTCTCCCTCTGCCCTTCCCCCATCTCATGCTCTCTCTCTAATAAATAAATAAATAAATCTTAAAAAAGAAAAAAAAAAAGAAATGCTCAATGATACAGCCATCATCAACTTGTAAATAAACACATTGTGATATCCTAATTTTACAGAATATTACTCCGTAGCAAAAACAAACATATTTAAACATTGAAAAACATGGATGAATTTCAAAAATCATGTTACATCAAAAAAAATCAAACACAAACAAATAAACATTATCATATCATTTATACAAAATTATAGAAAAGGTGAAATTATAGGGAGAAAAAGGTGATGAGTGGTTCCCAACAGTGAGGAAAGAAAGCCAGAGGAGGCATGGACTGCAAAGGAGCCCAAAGTTATATTTTAGTTGGTTGGAAATGCTTTGTATCATGATTGATGAGATAATGACTATATATAATTGCCAAAATTCATCAAAGGTACACTTAAAGGGTGAAATTTATTCTAGTTTATTTTTTATACTGACTTTTTTTCAGCTAAAACAAAGTTCATATAATTCAGAAGCTGAGATTATACCTCTTCTTTTGTAAAAATTGAAGCTCACTTTGTCCATGCATATATATTTTCTGTTTCCTTATCACTTTCATGTACAATGGCTACTGATGTGCTTCCACTCCTAATAGCAATTGCATCTTCTTATCAAAGGACCTGCCCTTAAGCCTGCCTGATCACATTCTACCTGTTTTAACAGGTGGGTAAGCCAGCATCCCCTCAGCCTTTTGTAACCCAGAGATTGACAAATGTGTCAGCTCCTCTCTGTCTTGTCAGAGCCACTCTGAATTGCTACTTACACTATTCCAAGAGATCTCTGCACAATGAAACTAAAATTTTCCTACAAAGGACTTTGTCTTTACTGAACCTTGCCCCAGTTGAGCAATTTCCTACTCTCCTTCTGATTTTTACTAGAAACCTCTTAATTACTTATACATAAATGTTTATACTTGGATCTTCATTGATTTAACCCAACCTAAGTAAAAGAAGACATTCTTTGGTACTATTCACAAGTCTCCCAGTTGAAAGAAGAAAATCCAATTAGACTCAGATAAAGTTTAAAATAAAAAAGAATTGTGTTGGCAGAAGTGCCTGGACTGTCAAGACTCTTATAATCTCTTGATCTCAATGATCTCTTATAAATCTCAATGATCTCTTATAATCTCAATGATCTCTTATAAATCTCAATGATCTCTTATAAATCTTTCTTTTTCTTTGTATCAACCTAAATTTTCTTCTATTGCATAGCGTTACCTCTACACAATTTATGGGGAGATGAGGAAGGAGAAGTAAATACATCACCACCAGAGAATATCTGAAACCAACTCTGCAAGATCTAAAGTGGCAGTGAAGAGCTTTATTGTTAAGCTGCTATATCTTAGGGAGGTAAAGTAAATGTTTCTGTGTTTATTTGTTTTAAATATTGTTTTCTCTTTCTAATGTGTTTCTATAGAAAAATACATATTGAGATACACTTGAGATACTGGCTTTACTGAAGGACAGGGAACACGCTGCAGTGTATATGGCAGGCATTTATTAAATATTTGTTAATTTCTTGTTGAATCATAGTAAACAAGTGGTCTTAAAGAAAAAAAAAAGATGATGAAAATCCTCTGGTAGAAATCTGTTAAGCACAAAAATATTCATAGTGTTTATTGCTTTAAAAAACAAATGCATTTTTCATGATTCTTAGGTTGTAGAATCCAAGTTTCTCTCGCCAATGTGCAGGCACTGATCTTCATAAAATGAGAAGGGAATAGCAATAAAGCAACAAAGTTGAGTTTTACTTGGTTGTTTGATTTCATTTTGTACTAAAATAGTATTTTTGAGTGTGTTTACTTCAACTGATTATGGGGCAGACTATACGTATGGAATATTGTAGGGATTTTTGGGGTCAAAAAGCATGAAACATCTGCATTATATAAAATGTATCGTTTTGAAATTTTTGTCTATCGCATTCGTATTTTCCATGATCAAATGTTTTACAAGTTGTCTAAATAATTATTTTCTATTAAGATGATAATCAACTGAAAAGGGAAAAATGGAGAATGTTAAAATACCTCTGCTTAGGAAGAGGAAATTACAAACAGTACAGCTGCCTCTTTAAAGTAATACTAACTACAGGGGCGCCTGGGTGGCTCAGTCAGTTAAGCGTCTGCCTTCGGTTCAAGTCATGATCCCAGGGTCCTGAGATCGTGCCCTGCATCAGGCTCTCTGCTCGGCTGGGAGTCTGCTTCTCCCTCTCCCTCTGCCTGCCACTCCCCCTGCTTGTGTTCTCTCCTTCTTTCTCTGTCAAATAAGGAAATAAAATCTTTAAAAAAGATAATACTAACTACAAATTTACCTTCTCCACTACTGGAATTATGTTTAGAAATATATACCAGATGCCCATCAGGTTTTCTGTTATGGCATCAAAATCCATAACCACAAAAAATAAGAAATATTAATATTGTGAAATGATCCCTGAATGGCCTAATGTGATATTGAAGTATGTGATGTTTTGGAGGTAAATAATTATGAAGATGCTGATAATAACATTAATGATAGTAGCCAACGAGGGAGAAAGTAGGAAAGGAAAATGTAGCAATGAAGGAGAATGAAGTTGGGAGGGACAATAGGTGAGGATGAGGAGAAAATGTAGGAAATGTAGAGAAAGGGGATGTAGGAAATAAGTGTCAGGGGAAGCAAAGACAAAAATAATTATTTTATTAATTTTATTAAAATTAGTTGAACACTTTAGTAATTACTTTATTAGTCCTTAAGAATTTAGAAAATTACCTTTAATTTCACTCAGTACTTCTTTTGATTTCTTTGTATATGAGGGTTTTTTTTTAAGTGAGGAACAAGACAATGTATTTAATAATTAAGATTCTAGTTTTAAAATGTCAGTGTCATGTGATAAATATCAACATATATATATCTGTATCCATATATATAATACACATACATACATACACATGACATAAGTGCTATTATAAGTAAGGGACAAGGAACGCTGGGTATGTGGACAATAATTTTTTTAAAAATGCAGTCAGTGTTCAACACTCTAAGCTTCCAAGCTAAATACAAAGTTTAAAGATTCTCAGAACCTGGGGATTCTTCCTCAGCAAAACTTTTGCATTACTCCTCAGGGTAAGAAGAAAAAAAGGTAACTCAAACCACTGAGGTATTGATTAAAGTATGTACTAGGCCAAAGACATAGCTGCAGTTGGGCCTACACCAAAGATTGTTCTGTTCTTACTAGGAAAGCTAACAGGTTTGTGTGGAGTCTCAAAATATCTGAATAAGCAAAATGCATGTTCCTGTTCACTTCTTCCAAGTCCTTTCTATCAGATTCAGGTTATATTCTCAGTCACCTGCTTATTCCCAAGTCTTTGATCTCAAGGATGATATTCTTATCTCATTGAACAAATGTAAAACTATTAGAAATTAAAACACACATTTAATCAGATTATGTCACAAAGTATAGATTTAATTGTACCATTTAAGACAAACCATTTTTAGTCTATAAATCTTGAATGTTAATATAGACTTGCTTTTTGCTAAGGAGGGTAGTAATACTTGTATGTAGCTCATCTTCTTGTTTTTCTTATATATTAAGCCAAAATATACTGAGTATCTATTTCTAAATGTCATAATAAATTAAAATTCTATCAATTGTTTTTTTTTTCTCCTAGAAGATAAAAATATTATTCTACTTGTAGTTTAGAAGAAATTTTTTGCCATTCTAAATCCAACTCCAGGGGCAGAAAAGTACTCAGAAAGTTTAACAACTAGTCTCAAAAATGGCATAGAACCAAAAATTATACAAAAATAAAGGACTAATGTGTAGAAAGAATGTGCTTATCTGAAAAAATATAAAACTATAAAGACTCTATAAATTGGCAAAGGATCCTACATGCAAAAATTAAAATTACAAACTGTGATAGTGATTAGACACTAAATCTCTTATAAAACTGAATTTTTTTTAAAAAAGGGAGGAAGATGATTTTCCCAAAATATGTAATAAACCTGTATATGCAGAGGTACGCACGCATGCGCGCACTCATGTGCGTGCGCACACACACACACACAGAGAAATATTCACACAATATTATTTTCTCTTTCTATGGCCATACTTTCTAGAATAGTATCAGTGTCTTCTTTTTTCCTTTCGGTAGAACTACTTCTAAGCACCTGAACAGACTGAATATTTGAGGTATGTTTGAAAAAATTCTTTTGAAGAAAAAATGTTTGCAAAATAATATTAATAATCAGTATGCACCTATAGTGTCTCTCACTAAATATCTAAAAACATTGTCTATTTTGATAAACAGAAATATTTGTTTTTTAAATCTAAAACATCATATGTCATAGTTATCAAACATCCTTGATTTAAAATTTCATGTGGTAGGGAGGCTTAGAACAGAGGGAGAGAGTATTGTTAGACTTTGACTAACTTTGAGTAGAGTTACTTAGTGTCCATAGTTGTCACAATACAGTAAAAGTCATTATTGAGCTACTAGCTAGACAGTGTGGGGGAGAATTACAAATAACTTGGGAAGAAAATTGAAGGGGCGCCTGGGTGGCTCAGTTGGTTAAGCGACTGCCTTCGGCTCAGGTCATGATCCTGGAGTCCCTGGATCGAGTCCCGCATCGGGCTCCCTGCTCGGCAGGGAGTCTGCTTCTCCCTCTGACCCTCCCCCCCTCTCATGTGCTCTCTCTCTCTCATTCTCTCTGTCTCAAATAAATAAATAAAATCTTTAAAAAAAAAAAAAAAAAAAAAAACAAATAACTTGGGAAGAAAATTGTTTTAAAGGGGAAATTAAGGAACGGATGAATAAACAAGATTAGAAGAGTCAGGGAAAGATTTGGGTTTCAGAATATAGCTTCAGAAAGTTCCAAAACATTGAGTAAATAAAGCCAATATTTTAGATTTATAGTTTTTAAGAATTGTGATCAAATATATAAAAAATATGTATCTAAATAACATAATTTTAAAGCAGTTTTAGTTCATTTATTTTATCTGAGCCCAATCATCTTGATATTTGAGATTCTTTGCAATATTTTAAATTTTGCATGGAAGGTTTTTGGAAGTCCCATTTCTATAACTTTACTAAAGCCAAATTTGCTCATGAGACTAATGGGGGGAGAAAAGGAAAACCTTCGGTGTGCCTTGTTTTAATGATAACACATTCTGGATAATTGAAATATTTAATTTGGAAGAAAAAGTTGACAGTCAGCAACATTTATGCAGCACTCACAACTGCATGCATAATAGATGCCAAGCAGTAAAACAACTTCAGTAATTATCATGCATAGCATTTTGAATACTATGATGTTCAGTAAAAGAGAAAAGAAATGTAGAAAACCTGTATTTTTTAAATATACATTCATAATGAAAATATTGAGATCCTTTTAAACTAACTTTGTCACTTACTGAATTCTGTTTTTATGTATCATCTATTTAAATGGCCTATATACAATTTGCTCTCAAAATTTTATGAGTTTATTATCAGAATGTAATTTATTCATTTATTATTTCCATAAAGCATGCAAGTTGTGCTTATGATCTGTATTAACACAGCTAATGTTAAATAGCTGGTTGTATGATAGCTGTAGTGCTAATAAAATGTGTTGATACACAAAGAAAATATTTATTAAATTTTCTAATGTTTGTGTAAATTAAGTCTATTATATGAGTTATACAAAGACAAAAAATACCGTATCTCTAAGTTATTTTACCAATCAAATTTCTGAGGTAGCATTGCAAAGCAGCTTCGGTACTTAGAAAATTTAATATAAATGCTCTCCTCATGCCTTTTGTAATCAAAGAAACAGAATAGCAGATAGGTGGAAGAATGAGTCTACAAAATATTTTCTAGAAATAATAAAAAGTGCAAGACTCACAATGATTTGAACACTTACACCATACAGTACATTTTGTGCTTTTGTGCTATGTCCTTAATAGAGTTATCTTCATGAAATATAAAGATTTTGTATGCTGTCAAATATGCGGTATCATTAAATGCTTTATTTTTTTTTTTCATTAAATGCTTTAAAATACCATATAAAATAATGATTGTTCCTACATTTTGCCAAACATGTGGATAAAAATTTTAAAAGTACAGTTAATCATGTGACTGTTATTGAGCAGGTGGCAATTTGGCATCATGCAGATAAACTATCTGGTTGATTGACTAAAATTTCAAACTTTTCATAGGTCTCCATAGCATATAAATGTGTCAAAGATTCTCAACATTAAAAAAAAAAAAACAGGGTGCCTGGGTGGCTCAGTTGGTTAAGCAACTGCCTTCGGCTCAGGTCATGATCCTGGAGTCCCTGGATCGAGTCCCGCATCGGGCTCCCTGCTCGGCAGGAAGTCTGCTTCTCCCTCTGACCCTCCCCCCTCTCATGTGCTCTCATTCTCTCTCTCTCAAATAAATAAATAAAATCTTAAAAAAAAAAACAGCTTTGCTGTCATGTTTTAAAATACAGTGATGCACAAAGTATAGTACAGGGCTCTAAAAAAGCTTTTTAAAATAGTTAATAAATATTTACCAGGTTTCATTGAGATTTTTCTCTTGTTATTTTGCACATATGATTTCTCAGAAAATTTGACAGTTAGCTTTCTGTAATTGTATTCTATGTATATTTAATCCCTCTTCACTTTCTGCTTTGGACTTGACCTATATGCATTGGTGGCCACCTTGATGTTAAAAGTGTTACATGGTTTCAATGACTGACTATCCCACTAAACAGAGAATTTAAACTTAACATATCTTAAAATATCCATCCTTCTATATTCTGGAAAAGATCTTTTATTTCTACTATTTAATATGTCTAATTATAAAATAATATATATTATATATACATTTTTATATATGTAACGTGTTATATGTATATATGTATATAATACATGTCATATATAACTATTTCATATAATACATGTATAATATATATTATATGATATATTTTCATATATGGCACATATATTTTTATATATAATATATATTTACATATGCCATATATAATATATAATATATAATATATATTTTATATATATGCCACATATTATATATGCATTATATATTACATACAATATACATGTATGTAAAACCCCTACCAAAAAATATGATATTATAAAAGAAAATCAGGGAATATAAGCTAGCAGTAACACATATGGAAAGTAACCACAATTAACTTTCTGGAAATATACACTCAAACAAGGTTTTGTTTGCACATGTATGCACATGTGCACACATAAACATGTAGGTATTTCAATTTTGAACCAAATTAGGCTAATAAAATATAGAGTTTCAGAATGTATTTTTTCCAGGTTTTTATTTAAATTCCAGTTAGTTAACTTATAGTGTTAATATTTGTTTCAGCAGAATGTACTTTTTTACTTAAAATTTTAAGATTTTGGAGTAATAATTCCTATGGAAATATGTTTTTTCCACCCTTAAAAGGAAATACACAACTTACTATTTATAGATAGCCATAGAACATTTAAGAATATTTTTGAGTACTTTGCATATTCTTTTACAGGGTTAATGGAGGCAGAACTTATAATGTCAAAGTAAAAAGGTTTCCGCACAATACACGTTTCAATTTAGAAAACACTTTTCTCCTCCTACTAATTATCTGAGTATTTTAAGTATGTGCCATTCTCCTCCAATAAAGTATATATTCCTTCACATGAGAAATGTGTTATATCTCATTCATCTTTGCATTCCTTTGTGAAGTGTATATTTGTTGATGAAGTTTTTATTGAATTAGAAAGTACCACTCTGATCTAGTCGTTGGATTTATGTGTACAGATGAGGATCAGATACATTCTATTTCTTTTATTATTCCAAGTATAATCCATGAGTACCTGTTTTTGTCACCGCACCTGTTTGTTTTTATTGTGGAACTAACAGAATTGTCTCTGTTTATACTATTTTGCTAATCCTACGGTGTCTGTTTTTAAACAGTGAATAGTTGCTATTTTTAACAATTACTGTTTTTAAACAGGATATTTACTGTTTAGTTATTATTGATAAAAATCAAAGGACACTAATATACTGAAACTAAGATAGCATTAGAAGTCAAGGAAAATGTCAGAGTCAGAGGACCCTGAACTCACTTCCTCCCACAGACATACTGAGGTTACAACTACATATAATGTAACTCACTATAAAAATGATCTGAACACTAATAGAACAGCACTTCCACAGCTAAAGATATAAAGAGAAAGCCACAGTGAGAAGGGTAGGAGGGGCAGAGACATGATTGGGAACCAAAACCCCTGTTCAGTGACCCACAAGGACGAGAGATATCACAAGCATGGAGATTCTCCCTGAGAAGCAAGAAAATCAAGCCCTACATTAGGCACACCCCACCCTGGGGAATCTGTATGGGTGATATTATGGGGAATCTGTATGGGATTCATTATGGGGAATCCCATAATGTCTGGCTTTGAAAATCAATGGGGCTTAACTCCATGAAACCAAAGATTTATAGGAAATTCAGACTCTGCTCTTAACGGGCCAGCACACTATATCACTTAATCTGAGAACCAGCACAGAGGCAGCAATTTCAAAAGAGCATGGGTTATAAGTGAAGGCCATTTGTTGACTAATTTTAAGATGTTCTGGATGGGCAGGGAACTGTAGGAACTTTCTCCAGGAATGGAAGTGCTCTTGGGCACGTCATATAATATATTACATGTATAATATATATAATACATTTTTATATATGGCATATATATTTATATATATATGTATTTTATATATATGCCATATATTATATATGTATTATATATTATATACAATATACATGTATGTAAAATCCCTACCAAAAAATATGATAATATAAAAGAAAATCAGGGAATATAAGCTAGCAGTAACACATATGTTGCCTTCCTTTCAGCCTAATTGGCCTGATGATGGTGGAAGCCCATTCTGACACTTCCCATTTAATTTGCTGATGCTGCACCCACCCTAGTATTGCCATGCAAACCCAGCCCACATACAAACCTATCTTTGCAAAGTGCATACCCTCCTGCCACACCCAGTGGACAGCAATAGTCAGGACCAGCATCCCTCACAGTGACTACCACCCCACCACACCCAGTGGACAGCCATGGCCAGAACCAGTGCCACTACAAAGCACATTCTGCCAACCTGCACACCTACCAACAGTTATAGCCAGAACTCTCAGTGAGCTATACCAAGAGATAATACTACCTACCAGCATGCCTGCACCAGCTACAGGTGGGCCTCTAGCCGGCCATGCTGGGGGCCAACCCCACCCATCAGCATGCCTGCTGCAGTTACAGCTGGGCCTCTTAGCCAGCTGTGCCAAAGGCCATCCCTGCCAACCAGTGTGCATACAGTAGTCACAACTAGTCATCACATCCAACTAGGCTGGGCCCAGCCCCACACACCAGCATACACATGTAGCAGTCACAGTCCAGTCACAACAGGAAGGCATGCAAGCCTAACAAAAGGCATTCCTGGAGCACCTGATTCTGGTAACTAGGGAGGATTGTACCACTGGACCCCATAGGATGCCTTATACATAAGGGCACTATCTTCAAGACCAGGAGAAAATAGCTGACCTATCTAATACATAGAAACAAACACAGAGAGACAAAATACAGAGACAGAGAAGTATGTTTCAACCAAAAGAACAGGAAAAAAATCTCAGGAAAAGAACTAAATAGAGATAATCAAATTACCTGATAAAGAATTCAAAGTAAGTGTCATAAAAATGCTCACTGAACTTGAAAGAAGAGTGGATAAACTCAGTGTGAACTTCAACAAAGAGAACAAAAATATAAAAAAAAAAACTAATCAGAGTTGGAAAATACAATAACTAAAATAATACACTAGAGGGGTTCAACACTAGATTAGAGAGTGCAGAAAAATGGATTAGCAATTCTAGAAGACATGGTAATGGAAAGCAACCAAATTGAACAGCAAAAATAAAACAGAATTTAAAAAATGAAGGTAGATTAAGGGACTTCTAGGACAACATTAGCATACTACATTTAAGGCATCCCAGAAGGTAAAAAACTTATTTGAAGAAAAGAATAGCTGAAAACTTCCCTAACTTGGGGAAGGAAATAGGTATTTAATAGTAGCACAGTGAACTCAAAATGAAATATATGCAAGGAAGTCCACACCAAGATACACAATAATTAAAATGTCAAAGTTTAAGATAAAAAAAAAAAAAAAAGAAGAATTTTAAAAGCAGTAAGAGAAAAAGCAATGTGTTATACATAAGGGAAACTCCAAAAGGCTATCAGCTGATTTTTCATCAGAAATTTTGCAGGCCAGTAGAGGGTGACATGATACATTCTAAGTACTGAAAGGAAAAAAACAAAAAACAAAAACAAAACTAAACCAAAAATACTCTACCTGGCAAGGTTATCATTCAGAATTGAATGAGAGATAAAGGGTTTCCCAGACAAAAGTTAAAAATATTTATCACTGCTAAACCAGCCATACAAAATGTTAAAGGGACTTCTTCAAGTAGAAAAAAAAAGCCATAACTAGAAGAAAATTATGAAAGGAAAACATTTCACTGATAAAAGCAAATATATAATAAAGGGAGTAGATCAATCACTTATAAAACTAGTATGAAGCTTAAAAAAAGTAGTAAAATCAATTATGCCTATAATAATGAGCTAAAGGATACAAAAATAAAGATGAAAAATGTAACATATACACAAAATGTGGAGGGGGAATTAAAAATGTAGTGCTTTTAGAATGTATTCAAACTTAAGCAACCATCAACTTATATACATATATATATATACATATATATATATGGAAGTCTATATTAAGTTGATGGTATATATATATATATATATATATATATATATATATATATGACAAAAGAGGGCATTAGATAATGATAAAGGGATCAATCCAGTAAGAAGATATAACTATTATAAATAACTATGCTTCCAAAATAGAGCATCTAAATATATAAAGCAAATATTAACAGACAATGGGAGAAATAGTGATATAATAATAGTAGGGGAATTTTTTTAAAGATTTTATTTATTTATTTGAGAGAGAGAGAGCATGCACATGAGCAGGGGCAGAGGGAGAGGAAGAAGCAGACTCCCTGCAGAGCAGGAAGCCCAATGCAGAGCTTGATCCCGGGACCCCAGGATCATGACCTGAGCTGAAGGCAGACACTTAACCGACTGAGCCACCCAGGCACCCCATAGTAGGGGACTTTAACACCCCACTTAACATCAATGGATAGGTGAACCTAAAGAAAATCAATATGGAAACTGTGGCTTTGAATGACACAAACGGACTTAGCAGTTATATATAGAACACTCCATTCAAAAACAAGAGGATACACATTCTTTTCAAGTATATATAAAACATTCTCCAGGACAGATCATATTTTAGGCCACAAAATGAGTCAATAAATTTAAGAAGACTGAAATCATACCAAGCATCTTTTTCAACCACAATGTTATGAAACTAGAAATTAATTACAAAAAGAAAACTGGAAAAATACAATCACATGGAAGCTAAACAAAATGCTAGTAAAAAGCAATGGCTCAACGAAGAAATTAAAGAGGAATTTTAAAAAAAAAGTACGTTGAGATAAACAAAAATGGAAACATAATGCTCCAAAACCTATGGGATGCAGCATAAATAGTTCTAAGATGAAAGTATATAGTGATACAGGTCTACCTCAATAAACAGGAAGAACATCAAATAAACCCAGTAAACTTATACCTAAAAGAACTAGGAAAAAAAAAAAAACAAAACAAGCAAATCCCAAAGTTAATAGAAGTAGGAAAATAAAGATCAGAGTGAAAAATGAAATAGACATAAAAAAATAGAAAAGATTAATGAGACCAAGAGCTGGTTCTTTGAAAAGATTAACAAAATTTTAAAACTTTAGGCAGACTCACAAAGGAAAAAAAAAGGACTCAAAATCAAATTAAGAGTAACAACTGATACTACAAAAACACAAAGAATTATAAGAGACTACTATGAAAAATTATATGCCAACAAATTAGACAACCTAGAAAAGTGGACAAATTCCTAGAAACATAATCTTCCAAGACTGAATTGGAAAGAAATAGAAAATTTGAACAGACCAATCACTAGTAACAATATTGAGTCAGTAATCAAATAACTCCCAAAAAGCAAATGTCCATTACCAGATGGCTTCACAGATGAATTCTACCAAACATTTAAAGAAGAATATCTATCCTTCTCAAACTATTCCCCAAAAATAGAAATGAATGCTTCCAAAATCATTCTATGAGACCAGTATTACCCTGATATCAAAGCAAGACAAAGACACTACAAAAAAAAAAAAAAGAAAAAAAAAAGAAAAAAATTATAGACCAATATTCTTCCTAATGAACATAGATGTGAAAGCCCAACAAAATATTGGCAAACTATTAGCATGTTAGCAAATATAACAATACATCAGAAGGATCATTCACCATGATCTAGTGGGATTTATTTCATGGATGCAAAGATAGTTCAATATCCACAAATCAATCAATGCAATACATCACATTAACAAAATGAATAATAAAAATCAAATGATCATTTCAATAGATGAAGAAAAACATCTGACAAAACTCAACCTACGTTCATGATAAAGATGCAACAAGTGGGTTTAGGGAAAATATACCTCAACATAATAAAGACCATATATTTATTGAAATCTGGGATTGTAATACCTCTGTCTTTGTTAACCTACAGTTAACATCATACTAAATGGTGAAAAACTGAAAGCTTTCCCTTTAAGGTCAATAAGAAGACAAGAATATCCACAATGTCCACTTTTATTCAACACAGTACTGGGTATCCTAACCACAGCAACCAGACAAGGAAAAGAAATAAAGGCATCTAAATTGGTAAGGAAGAAGTGAACGCTCGCTATTTGCAGACAACATGTTACATATGTAAAAGACCTTAAAGACTCCACAAAAAATCTATTAGAATTAATAAAAGAATTCAGTAAAGTTGAGGAATGCAAAATTAAAACACAAATCTGTTGCATTTCTCTATGCTAATAACTAGCACAAAATGAAATAAAGAAAAGCAATCTCATTTACAACTGTACCAAAAAGAATAAAATATCTAGGAAAAAATTTGTCCAAGAAGATGAAAACATACTCTTAAAACTCTATGACATTGATGAAAAAAATCAAAGACCTCACAAATAAATGGAAAGATACACCATGTGCATGTATTGGAAGAATTAACCTTATTAAAATACCTATACTACCTAAAACAACTTGCAGATTCAACACAATTCCTATCAAAATATTGGTGGCATTTTTCACAGAACTAGAAAAAAATAATTCTAAAACTTGTATGAACCACAAAAGACCCACAGAGGACTTCAAATACCCAAAGCAATCTTGAGAAAGAACAAAAAAGGAGATATCACAATCCCAGATTTCAAACTATTCTTTTTTTTTAATTTAATTTTATTATGTTATGTTAGTCACCATACATTACGTCATTAGTTTTTGATGTAGTGTTCCATGATTCATTGTTTGCATATAACACCCAGTGCTCCATTCAATATGTGCCCTCTTTAATACCCATCACTGGCTAACCCATCCCCCCACCCGTCCCCTCTAAAACCCTCAGTTTGTTTCTCAGAGTCCATAGTCTCTCATGGTTCATCTCCACCTCTGATTCCCGCCCCCCCTTCATTTTTCCCTTCCTACTATCTTCTTCTTCTTTTTTTTTTTTTAACATATAATGTATTATTTGTTTCAGGGGTACAGGTCTGTGATTCATCAGTCTTAAACAATTCACAGCGCTCACCATAGCACATACCCTCCCCAATGTCCATCACCCAGCCATTCTACAAAGCCAAAGTAAAGTATGGTACCAGCACAAAAACAGACTCACAGACCAATGGAACAGAATAGAGAGACCAGAAATAACCACACTTATATGGTTAATTAACAAAGGAAGCAAAAAATAAATAAATAAAATGGGGGAAAAATCAATTTCTTCAATAAATAGTGTTGAGAAAACTGGATAGCTACTTTCAAAAGAATGATACTGGACCATTTCTTCTACTTTATATAAACTAAAAATGGATTAAAAACCTAACATAACATGTGACACCATAAAACACCTAGAATAAAACTTAGGCAGTAATATTTTGGGAATTGGTCTTAGCAATATTTTTTTGGATATGTCTACTCAGGCTAGCGAAAAATAAATAAATAACAAATGGGAATGTATCAAACTAAAATGTTTCTGCACAGTGAAAGAAATCATTAACAAAATGAAAAAGCAACCTATTGAATGGGAGGAGATATTTGCAAATGATATATCCAACAAGGGGTTAATATCCAGAATATATAAAGAACTCATACAACTCAATACCTAAAAAATAATAATAATAATAATAATTCAATTAAAAATTGGGCAGAGGGCCTGATAGACATTTTTCCTCCAAGAAGATGTACAGCTGGCTAACAGGTACATGAAAAGATGCTCAACATTACTAATCCTCAGAGAAATGCAAGTCAAAACCATAATGAGGTATCCCCTCAAAATAAAAAGTCAAGAAAAAAAGTGTTGGTCAGTATGTGGAGAAAGGGGAACCCTTGTGCACCTTTGGTGGGACAGTAATTTGGTGCAATCACTATGGAAAATAATATGAAGTTTCTTCAAAAAAATAAAATTAGGAATACCATGCAATCCAGTAATTCCTCTGCTGGGTATTTATATTTACCCAAAGAAAACAAAAACACTATCCAAACAAAAACAAAAACAAAAAGAAAACCCACTAATCTGAAAAGATATTTATATCCCTATGTTTATTGCAGCATTATTTACAATAGCCAAGATAATGGAAACAACCTGTGTCTATCCATAGATGAATGGATAAAAAAGATGTGATATATATATGTATATATACAGATATATATATATATATACACACACACACACACACACACACACAAATGGAGTAATAGCCATAAAAAAGAATGAGATCTTGCCATTTGTGACAACATGGATGGAGCCAGAGGATTCTTATGTTAAGTGAAATAAATGAGACAGAGAAAGACAAATACCATATAATTTCATGTATATGTGGAATATTAAAAAAAAACAAAAACAAAAACAATAAAACAAAAAGCCCAAGCAAACAAAACAGAAATAGACGGTAAATACAGAGAAAAATTGGGCGTTTCCTATTGGAGAGCTACATGAAATAGGTGAAGGGGATTAAGAGATAAATTTCAAATTATAAAGTAAGTAAGAGGTATATAAAGTACAGTATAGGGGATATAGTCAATAGTATAATAACTTTATATCATGACAGATGGATGGTAACTATACTTTCATGATGAGCATTTCATAATGTACATAACTGTTATACACCTGAAACTAATATAATATTGTATGTCAACTATACTTCAATTTAAAAAATGGCATCTACTTTTTATAAATATTGCATGTTTTATGTAATGCTTAATAGTCTCCCTGTTTTGTTTGATCATTATTTAAAATGATCAAAATTTTCATATATATATGTAATATATATATATATTTCTTGTGAAATAACTTCATCAATGTGATTTAACCACATATAATAATGAGTCATCTTAATGATTAATTTTATGACATTTTTCTTTTGATATTTTATAAAATGTAGTCTTTATACCATATTCCTTAGAATCAAATGAAGTTGGGTTTGTGTTTTTTTTTACAAATAAAAATATGATGTAGTTAAATTATAGTGGGAAATGAAAAAATAAGATGTAATCAATAAATTAAACAAATGGGGAGGACCAAACATATTTTTCATGTGAAAGAACACAGTTCAAAGGGAACAGGATATGTTTAACCTATTCACCTGACACCAAAACACCAGCAGGTAATAGCAACATAGAACATAATATACTTTTTATTTGTTATAGCAGTTTTGGGTCACAGCAAAATTAAGAGGAATGTGTAGAGATTTTTTTATATACTCTATTCCTACACACATGCACAGCCTCCTGCCCCCATCATCAAACCATCTACCAGGATTGAAACTTTGTTACAACTGACAAACCTACACTGACACATCATCCTCACAAAAAGTCCGTAATTTATATTAGGGTTCATCCTTAGTGTTGTACGTCTTATGGGTTTGGGCAAATGTATAATGACATGTATCCATCATTACAGTATTAGAGTATTTTCATTGCCCTAAAAATCCCCTGTACTCTTCCTATTCATCCTACTCCCTTCAGCCCAGTCCCACCGACCCCTGGCAACTACTAATCTTTTACTGTCTCCATAGTTTTGCCTTTCTTAGAATGACAAATAATTGGAATCATCCAGTATGTAGTCTTTTCAGATTTTCTTTCATTTAGTAATATACATTTAAGGTTCTTCCTTTTTTTTTCATGTTCTTACCACTAAATAAGATCCCATTGTCTGGATATACCAGTTTATTTATCTATTCACCTACTGAAGGACATCTTGATTGTTTCCAAGTTTTGGCAATTATAAATGAAGTTGGTATAAACATTCATGTGCAGGTTTTTGTGTGAATATTTCAACTCCTTTGAGTAAATACCAAGGAGTGCAGTGATCATATATGATAAGAAAATGTTTAGCTTTGTAAGAAACTGCCAACCTGTCTTCCAAAGTAGCTGTACTATTTTGCGTTCCCACCAGCAGTGAATGAAAGTTCCTGTTGTTCCACATTTTTTCAGCATTTGGTGTTGTCAATGTTCCAGAGTTTGGCCTTTCTAATAGTTATATAGTGATACCTCATTTCTGTTTCAATTTGCATTTTCTTGATAACACCTAATGTGGAGCATCTTTTTATGAGCATATTTGCCAGTTGTGTATTTATTGGTAAAGTGTTAAGGTTTTTGGCCCTTTTAAGGGCTGTTTTCTCATTTCTTATTTCTGATTTTTAAGAGTTCTTTGTGTGTTTTGGATAACAGTTCTTTATTGGATATGTCTTTTACAAATATTTTTCCCCAAGTTTATGGTTTATCTTCTAATTCTCTTGATATAATCTTTTGCAAAGTGGACATTTTTAATTTTAATGAAGTCTAGTTCATCAATGATTTCTTTCATGGATCATACTTTTGGTGTTGAATCTAAATAGTTATCACCGTACCCAAAGTCATCTAAGTTTCTCTTATGTTATCTTCTATGAGTTTCTTAGTCTTGTGTTTCAGATTTAAGTCTATGATCCATTTTGAGTTCATTCTTATCAATGATGTAAGGCCTGTGTCTAGATTTTTTTTTTCATATGGATGTCCAGTTGTTTGAGCACCATTTGTTGAAAAGACTACTTTTGCTCCATTGTATTGCCTTTGCTCCTTTGTCAAACATCAATTGAATATGTATTTGGGAATCTATTTCCACGTTCTCTATTCTGTTCCACTGGTCTATTCACCTACTCTTTCACCAACACCACACTGTTTGGTAACTGTATCTTTATGGTAAGTCTTGAGAAAGTCAAGTACGGTCAGTCTTACAACTTTGTTCTTTTTCCTTCAACATTTTGTTGGCTAGTCTAATTTTGCCTCTTCATATACACTTTAGAATCGGTTTATTGATTATCATAACATAACTTGCTGAAATTTTAATTGGGATTGCACTGAATTTATAAAGTTAGGAAGAACTGGCATTTGACAATATTGAGCCTTCTTATCTATGAACAATGAATATCTCTCCATTAATTTAGTTCTTTAGTTTGTTCATCAGAATTTTGTGGTTTTCCTCATATAGATCTTTGTACATATTTTGTTAGATTTATACTTACGGTATTTCTTTTGGGGAGTTTTTAATGTAAATAGCATTGTGTTTTTAATTTTAAATTCCACTTACTCATTGCCGACATAGAAAAGCAATTAAGCATATTAATCTTATATCCTGCAATCTTATTATAATTAATTATTGGTTCCAGGAGGTTTTTGAGGAATTTTTCATATTTTCTACAAAATGACTAGGTTATCTGTGAACAAAGTTTTATTTTCCCAGTCTGTACACCATTTATCTCTTTATCTTTTGGTGTTAGTTAGAATTTCCAGTACAATGTTGAATAGGACTGGTGGGAGAAGACATCATTGCCTGGTTCCTGATCTTGGGAATGCTTTGGGTGTCTCACCATTAAGCATGATGTTAGTTATAGTTTGTTTCTGTCAATATTCCTTATCAAATTAAAGAAGTTCTCCTCTATCCCTTCTTTGCTGAGATGTTTTATCTTGAATAGGTGTTGGTTTTGTCAATTGCTTTTTCTGTATCTATTGATATGATCATATGATTTTTTTAAGCTGTTAATTGACTTTTGAATATTGAACCAGTCTTGCATGCCGAGAATAAACCCCAGCATAGTATACTTTTAAATGGGTATTTACTATAAATTTTCATATTATTTGGAATATAAATGGAACAAGAAAAAGAGCTATTATTTGTACATTTACTATGACCCAGGCATTATGCTACTAAACATGATACATCCATATTTTAATAAATTATTATTAGCCTGCTATTAGTATTCTCAAATTTATATAGAATAACAATAAAACTGAAAGTTTATTTGAAAAATTTTAAATTAAGAAATTTAATGTGAAGATGATATTTAAAGCCCAGTTTTATCTTATCACACAATATTTTCTAGTCTGTGTTAAATTAAAAATATTGATTAAATTAGTCTGGTATCATATTTGCACTTAACTGGTATGTCTTTTTTTTTTATTTTACATGTTAAATCACATAAATACATGTGCATATATATGAGATTTCATATAAACTGAATTAAATACATACACACAAAGAATAATTTTAAACACAATTTTTAGATACTATTTTAGTAGACCATGTTCAAGCAAACATTTGCTCCTGTGTTACTAGGGTCTTTGTTATTGTTGTTGCTATGTTACTATTACTATGAGTGCAATAAAATTAAATCCTGATTCCATTTGTGGTTTAAACTAATGATCTTTTTTTTTATTATGTTATGTTAATCACCATACATTACATCATTAGTTTTTGATGTAGTGTTCCATGATTCATTGTTTGCGTATATCACCCAGTGCTCCATGCAGAACGTGTCCTCCTTAATACCCATCACCAGGCTAACCCATCCCCCCACCCCCCTTCCCTCTAGAACCTTCAGTTGATCTTTAAAGTACTTCCTCCCATTCTGTTTTTCTCTTGTTTAGTAAAGACATGTAAATAATGTCACATCTCTTCGCTAGGAAAGATGTCTTACTGTCGCCGCCCCCCCCCCGACCACCAAAAGATATGTACTACAAAATGCATCTCTTCTATGTTTAGAAATTAGGATATTTATTTTAAGGAAAAGTAATTGCTTCTTCATACTGTACACTGTAATAGAATTTTCAGTCCAAAAGCAATTTAAGTCAGCAACATATTGAACTGTAATTAAAGATTTATGATTCCATTAAAAGGTAATGTTATAGTTAATCCCTAATAATAAAATACTTCATAAAAGTTCGGTGTTATACACAATGCAGAATACGAATGTCAAGTTCTCCCAAATATTTACTGGGTTTGTGATTCCATAGAAAATGTTCACACTTGAATTTCAATAATATATTGCACTGACTTTAGATTTAATTGTGGAATTATGGCTATCTCTCTTTAAATATATGTGCAGAATCTATATTCTGGGATAGGATATATTTATGTAGATAACTGGATACTCTGAAAAATATTGTAATGCTTTACTTTTTTTTTGTTCTTAAAATAATGATGAATTTCTGGGCAAGATGACACAGTATGTTCAGATTACAATGTCCTTTCTTAACTTTAAATACAAATAAACCATTATAAATATAGGTAATTGAAAAGGGATAGCCAGGGAGAAAAAATAGAAATGGACATAATGCATACAGTGTTGAAGCCATGGGTCTTTGACCTGTAAATATACAGTGATGCCCAAGGATTTGGCTCTGGCATGATAAAGGGATACATGCACCATGTGATATGGGAACAAGGGTCAGGCTCCCTACTTGAATGTAAGCATTATTTGTCAAGATCCCTATCTTCAGCAAATGAGGCTAGCCATACCACCAAAGGACCACCTTTCTAATAGGATCACCACATTTAGCAAATAGAAATACCAAATAAAATGGGCACACTTCTATAAAAATATTACCCAGTTTGCTTTAAATTCAAATTTAACTGGGCAGCCTGTATTTTATCTGGCAACTGCACTCCTAAGCTACAGATTAAAGAAACATGAACAACTTCAGAACGGAAAAAAGATGTTGGAAACTTCGTGTTTAAATTGTTTCCCCAATACCACCATAAACTCAAAAGCTCAATATTTTATTAATTTTATAAGGCTGCAAAATTTCACCATAAGCCTTAAGTCCAAAGGACTAGTGGGTCAGGGAATAGACACTAGCAAACTGTTGTTTAGGAGATAGCAAAAGAAAACCAAAACAAAAAATATGAATATGTTAAAAAGAAAACTCCTTTTCCAAATGATACAACATATCAAATTCCAATAAAAGAAAAATAATGGTAATGAGTAAAAACAAATTAACTAGTAAATAAATTAGATTAAATATAATTTTATAAAGTGGTTTAATGAAGAGATCAAATTCAGCATGCTTGTTATGCTCAAATAGTTATATGAAATGAAAATTAGTATTAGTAAATAAAAGGAGAATAAAATAAGAATTTATGACTATGGAAAAAAATTAAAAATTTTGGAAATACTAAAAAACATCTATATTGTCCTTGAGATAGAAACACAATAGGTAGGGGGCACCTGGGTTGCTCAGTCCTTAAGTGTCTGCCTTCGGCTCAGATCATGATCCCAGGACCCTGGGATCGAGCCCTGCTTTGGGCTCCCTGCTCGGTAGGAAGCCTGCTTCTCCCTCTCCCACTCCCCCTGCTTGTGTTCCCTCTCTCACTGTGTCTGTCTCTGTCAAATAAATAAATAAAATCTTTAAAAAAAAACACACAATAGGTAGTACAAAATAGATAAGACATTAATGAAGAAAAGCTTAGCAACTTATCAGACACTACTGAGGAATTTGCCACTAATGCACCAAAATGTTAAGATGCTTGCATTGGTATAACATTGATAATGTTAAGAATGATCAGTAGTATGATATGTAGAGACTCTGAAATAGACATTTAAGTTTCATAAGAAAAAAATGGAAGAAACATCAGAATGGTAATATTTGAAGATATAATCAATGTGATTTTTTGATCATCAAAGAAAAAATAAGTTGTTTTTATACTACACTTATGCCTAGAAGGGTAAATAAAATATATCTGTACCTATGTCCAGCATATGAAAAACTTTTGGAAGAGAAAAGAATCAAGTTCTTTTTTTTTAAGTTATAAAAGAGTAAAATATCATCATTTGCAGAAGAGACAAAAGTAATTTTTAGCTAAATTAAAATAGCAGATTGTTTTTAGCCAGCTATAAAGAATATCTGAAAAAATGTTAAGGAAAATAATTAACAACCTAGAATATTATCTACACTGTAATTCAAAAGAGGGTAATATTAAGACTTTATTTTGAGCTATGCAATGACCAACGTAGCTACCTAACAACCATCACTAAACATAATACAAAACAAAACTAATATATAGGATCTTCTTTAGCTGGAATAAAGAAGGACAGAAATACTGAACAATTTAAAAAAATTTATATGGAATTCAAGAGTAGAACTATAACTTAAAAATTTCAAGGGGCATGTGCTTTTCTCATTGTCTTTTCAGAAATCTTTCAAAATCAAGAAGGATAAATAAGATGAATTGCAATCTCTATTTGCAATAATAATGGAAAATTTATATGTATCCTTGTACTACATTATGTGAGGTAAGTCTGTTTAATGGAGGCAAATGGAGGTAATGGCTTGGAACGATGTCAAGAGAAGATGCCCATGGTTGAAAATGGTATACTACTAATTGAGGCAAATTCTCCAAATTAAGTGATGCAGCTTAAGATTCAAAGACAAAATTGGAACAGGGGATGTATATTACGGCTAGTGGCAGAAGTTTCCTCTTTCCAGCCTCATTTGGCACAAAGAAGAATCTGGAAGGTAGCTATGTAAGAGCAATTATGCCGAGAAGCCATTTGCAGAAAGTAGGTTTTTCAGGGAGATGGGCTGGTAATGGAGAACCATGCTGTACTGTGAGTAGACCATAAGTAGCTGATCATTGTTGTTTGGCAGAAATACGGACTAAGAGACTGTACTCAAATAGATATTCCTGTTACACAAGAAATGCTTTGCTATACTATAACATGATGCTGGTGTTCCTGATAAAAATCAAGTTCAGGAAGTAATTACAACATTCAAATCTAAGTAAAGTATAAAATATCAAGCATAGAATATATAAAATGTAAGGAGAAAAGAAAAAAAAGAGAAACCAGATGGTTACACTTCTCAGTTTTTTTTTGTTGGTTTGTTTTTTTACCAGAGTAACCTCCATCCCTGTGCTTTATTTGCAGAAGATATGTTCCAAGACCCCCAGTGGATGCCTGAAACCACAGATAGTACCAAACTCTATGTACACATTTTTCCCCTTTACATACATACCTAAGATAAAGTTTAATTTATAAATTAGGCACAGTAAGAAGTTAATAATAACTAATAATAGAACAATTATCCTGTAATAGAAGTTATGTAAATGTCATCTTTTTCAAAATATCTCATTGTACTAACTCACCTGTCTACTTGTAATGATGTGAGATTATAAAATGCCTACATGGTGAGATAAAGTGAGTGAGTGATGTAGGCATTGTGATGTAGCATTAGCTTACTACTGACCTGACAATACATCAGGAGTATTACCTGCTTCCGGACTATGGTGAGTGCATGAGGGATTACTGTACAGAGAAATGTAAACACTGACTAAAAATGTTGTCATTGCATTTTTAAAAAATATATGATAAATCAGTATGTCATTTTACTTTTGTGCTATTAGAGTATACAAAATTTCAGGAACAACATATCAAACTATAGAAATAAAGTAGGTACTGGTTTTCTGAAAAGAATTTTAAGAGAAAAATGAACTATCTTAGAGGAAAAAAATTACTTTGAGGTAGAACAAAGGATGGAAGACAGGACAAGAATGAGAGAAGTCAAAAAAATCTACAAAACAAAAAATAACATTTTAAGGGAGGTGAAACAATGAAATTCAAGAAAACTAATGAAAATGTAGTAAAAATACCAAATTAAAGGATATACTGGATCTTAGGAAAAAAAAAAAAACAACAGTGATCAGATTAGAAATATTTTAATAAATTTAATTGATACATCAACAGTAAATTCTGAAAGTGCTGTAGCAATGCCTGCAAATCCTTCAAAAAAAGAAAATATAAACCAAAAGTTCTATGAGCATACAAATTATTAAAGACAAAAGTAACAAATCAATATTGTCAAGTATTCACTGGCTAAAAGAAAGCCTTACTCATGATCCTTGAAGAAACTATTAGAAGATAAACTTCCAACAAACAATAGTGAAATGACTGCAAAAATATTTGCAGTGGTATTGAATATTGTTATGTGTTATGATAGGCAGAATACCAACACAACCCCCCATGCTCCATACCCACGTTTAATACTCGAGTGTGACAGACCTGAAACTTGTTTCTACCCAGTAAAATACAGCACATTTTAGGAATATTACTCTGGGCTTCTATTCAGTTCCATGGCAAAAATGAAGGAACTTTGCAGATGAAATTAAACCTATAATAGTTGAGTTGAGGTTAACCAAAGAAGTCTATCTTGTGTGAGCCTGATCAAATCAGGTGAGGTGCTAAAAGAAGCCTTTGGGGTAAGAGACAGAAGTCAGAGGCTCTTTTTTTTTTGAGGCAAACTTTATCTAACTGATGGAAAATGAATCTTGCCAACAATAAAGCTGGAAGAGGATGACAAAGTCTTTGGTTAACATTGAAACAATTCTCTCCTCATATGTTTGCAATAATTTATAATTATAGTAGAATGCTGAAAACATGGTTTTCTATCATATTTATCTTCTAGTATACTTTCTTGTACATCAATTCATATTCCTTATTATTCTCTTCCTTTATTTTTGTGTTTATTTTGATCAGGCTCTTCATTCTATGAGTTATGTATTCCTTTTTTTTTTAAAGATTTTATTTATTTATTTGACAGAGGGAGAGAGAAAGCAAGAGAGGGAAAATAAGCAGGGGGAGTGGGAGAGGGAGAAGCAGGTCTGAGCAGGGAGCCCGACACGGGGCTCAATCCCAGGACCTTGGGATCATGACCTGAGCCGAAGGCAGACGCTTAACAACTGAGCCACCCAGGCGTCTCTGTATTCCTTTTTTGCAAAAATAAATTGGTCTAACAGTTTGGGACTTGAATAACATATGAAATATTAACGAGTTACAAAAGAATTTCTTAAATTCATAATTTTGTAATTTAGATTTTCATGATTTGCATCACTTTATGACAATGTTTTATGTCAGAAGCACTGAGGCATGAAGAATTGATCTACTGAATAGGAAAATGTGCTGGATACTTTTAGATCTGTATGCTCAAATTTTAGAGTTTTTGAATGTCACATGTATAGAATGCATGATGTCTTTGATGTTCCTAAAAGGTTCAAAGACAATAAATACCTAATAGGAGAAAATGGGCACTCTGTTGACACACTGCTGATACTATGTAAATGTCTTCATACAGTATCTCATTAAGATTTCAAATGTTTCTATAGCCATAGTCATTATTTGTTATCCTTCAGAGGAATATGGGATTTTAAATTGTGTCAGAACAGCTGTTCAAAGAAGCCACTTGAGTAGTAAGGGTTATTACTGACAGTCTCAGCATGATGATTGCATTACCGTGTGCTGGAATATGATTTTGAAAAATGAGGAATACTCTATTTAGGCAAAGAGGAATGACTTGCTGTTTGTTTCTGAATAATTCAGTCTGCTGTATGTTAGGTTGGAATAGATACATGAATCATAAAGATTACGGATATCTTGGTAGAAAGTCTCATTAAAGCAAACTGTAGGATATCTGAGGTTTTATATGTATTTACCAAACAACTGATAGAAAAATTGCTTTTTAAAAATGAAAAGATGAGGTTTAAGGGCATAAAATCCTCACACCTGGTTGTTACCAATGGTACTTTATTATCATTATTAATCATATCTTATTTTATTTCTAGAATGAATATAGTTCCAGTGACAGCCTACATTGTAGCTGTGTTTCAAGAGTTGTGTGAAAATTTTATTTTGATCATTCAAATTTTATTTTAAATATGCCAGAAAAATACAGAACATAAACTACTACTGCTGTTATTGTGCAAGTAAATTTATTTTTTCATGAAAATAAATACTCCTTGGTGTAATAATATTATACATCCATAGTTATATAATATTTATAATGGTATTATAAACCTATCCTTTTTTACATACAACTTCCATCAAAATAGTCAAGCAGTTAACTACTAAATGTTTTAGTTATTATATGTACTGTTGTAGGCTAATTTTACAATCATTCAAGCAGTTTACTAAATGGAAGGAATAGCTAAATTCTATGTTTTGTCATATTCAAAAGAAATCAAGGCTTATCTGTATCTTTTTTTATATATAAAAATATTTATACACAAATAACTTTTTTATGTATAAAAGGTTTATATACATCTTTTCATCTATATCAAAATACATCTATTATCTTTCCCAAGGGAAGAAGTGATGTATAATAGCACTTCAGGGTGACAATTCAGAATGACACTAAAGGATGAATACTTTCATATGTCTATATATTTATATGTTTATACTTATATTTATTTCATATATTTACATGTAATTATAATATTAATTAGATCTATAAATACATAATAATATATATTATACTTAAATAAATATATGTGATATTTATTTTTTCAGTGCGTCTATTAACTCTTGATCCCTAAGTTCATCAAACAGCTAACAGCCTTATTTAGGGCAGAGTTGAGAGAATAGACCCACTATAGTTGTTTCAAGCAGAAAAGAGCCTAATATGGGAACAAGTTGCCTATAGCACTGTTAGAAGGGCTGGGAAGGTGGAAACCCGGGAGTGGCTTGTAGATTTTGAAACCAAGCCACTGCACTTGCCACTCAGAGCCTAAGAAGTGTCTAGGGCCTATTGCTGACCTCTAGCTATCCCAGAGCCTCAAAGCACCAAAAGGTGGAAGACAGAATCTGGCCACTGCAAACTCAAGTCAGCTAAACTTTACAAAGGAGCCACCCCAGCTTCAAGAAGAAAACTTTTGCCCCTCTTCCACTTCCCAAGGCTTTTCTGAGTGCATCTCACTGGAAATACCTGAAGCACATCCAGAAACCTGGTGACAGGGAGTCTGGCAAATGTGCTTCCCAGCAGAGCACAGAAGAGATAAGTAGTCAATGAGAAATAGAAAAAATATGTAAAGAAATAATAATAAAAGGAGTGATTACTTCTCCTTAATTGTAAGAGTTTAGAAAAACAACCAACAGTGAGATTAATTTGTGCTTTTTCTTGAGGGGTAAGAATTTATTAGGGGAGGCATTTGGAAAGATCACTACAAGCAGAGGAGAATGAATGTTCAGAACTACAGAGGCACAAAAAAGCAAGATAATGTGTAGTTAGGTTAGTGTAATTGGAGTGTAAGCTGCATGTCAGGAGCAAGGAAAAGATTAACAGTAGTAACTAATGTTGGAAAATCCTCAGGAAGGTTAACAAGGAGATATGACAAATTGCAAAGTTTTAACTTTATCTCCACGGTGAGGCCATTAGACAGAGTGGCATGATTAGTTTTGTGCATTACCAAGGGTGGACAGAGGGGGCAGAAACTGGGATATAAAGAACAAAGAAGAAATCTAGAAATCTACTTCTAATATATATACAAACATTCCCCTATGTTCACAGATGACAATTTCTACATAGACACAAATAAGAGTTTTGTATACTAATTAATTCACTTGACTATTTCTTATTTAGATCTACTGAGGATTTAGAGGCAAAACAGATTCCTACTCCAAGGTGGTAAGCCTGAAAATTGGCCAAATCTGAAATAAGCTAACATATCAGATGATATGGACTTTATAGTTTTCATGGGTCTTTTAAAATTATGGAGCATTTGGTAAATATTCATTTTCTGTGAAAAATATAATGTCCATTAAAAGAGGACTATGAGCATTTTTCCTCTTCTAGGAATGGTGTCCACAGGCATTCAGAATGATCCAGCATTTGACATACTTTGTAGGCTGTCCTACAATATAGTCTCTAACAAAACTAGGCTGTCCCAAACCCCTGGTAATAGAGTTGTTTACCTTTGTACCAAGAAGCACCAAAATCTGAATGCGGCCTGTGCCCAGGCCAACTTTGAGGAGTTTGTGCTGTGAGACCTAAAGTTTGTATGAGGTTTTCTAAAACAAAAACATGTCAGCAGGGCCTAAGGTGGTTTCATGTGTGCTAAATGTGCTCCTGACAGGATCAAGTGTGCTTTCCTTATTGACGAGCAGAAAACCATTGAGAAAGTGTTGAAGGCAAAAACACGGAGTCAGAAAGCTAAAGAAAAAAAATGAAGGGTTTTTTTTTTTTTTTGAGTAATAAAAAGTAAAAATAAATAAATAAATAAATAAATAAATAAATAAATAAATAAATGGACTGTGATCCTCAAAATCATTAAAATGATCATTCAACTAAAGAACTTTTAACACAGTCAAACTAAAGAATATGATATTGTGTACTACCTCAAATTCCTTAGTAACACAAGGTTAAGATAAAATGACGAGTGTTGAGAAAAAAAGAGCTGTCTGCAACTTTTCCTCCCATTGATCTTCCACTAGTCCCCTTCCCCTCACCTTCATCCCCCTCCCTCTGCCCTCTCCCTGTTTCCCAGGCAGACACACTCCTTTTCCCAGATGTTCAGACTGTTGGCAACAATGCTTGTCTGCTGAATCCCTTTTAAGGAATTACTCCAACCCAGTAACAAGTGGGTGCTGCCCCATCCCAGCCACGGTCTGATAACTGGACTCCAAGAGCTTTCTGGAGGATCAAGTGAGGTGTATTTCACAATGACATCTCAATTCAAATTAGTTTTTCTCTCTCCAATCTCGACATTCCCTGATAAATTTCCTCACACATATCTCCCTCTTGGAGTCTTTTTTCCAGGAAATTTAATCAATGGCTCAGAACATACAAACATGCATACATATATAGATATACCCACTTCTTAAGCACACACACACACACATGTGCACACACACACACACAAACCTATTTTGTTGCTTGCCTTTCTCCTATGAGTATTTTTATTTATGCTGAGGGTATGTTTGGGAATGAAGAACAGTACTTCCTACCCTAGACCCTTTCTCTTATAAGACATGTCTTCATGATTGGATACTCTCTAATTAGTAATTAATCCAGTGCCTGGAAAATAGTGAGCAATCAATAAATATTGATGTTGAATGATGAGCTGAATTAAGGAATAAAACCTGATTTAAATCAAGCCATCCTTTCTGTTTTCTGTCTTGAAGAATCCTTTTTTTTTTTTTTTTTTTAAGATTTGGAATAGACTGCTGTCCAATATGGTAGTTACATATAACTACATGGATTTAAATTTATATTAATTAAAATTAAATGAAATTTAAAACATTAATTTTTTTCAGACTTACTAGCCACATTTCAAGTTTACAAAAGCCACATGTGGCTAGTAGCTACCGTACTGGGTGCTGAGATTACAGAATATCCCTCCATTGCAGAAAATTCTACTGGAAGGCAATTGTTTAGAGATCAAATGCCAGGGAATGCTATCCTATAGACATAATTTATCTTTAATGGAGCTTTACAATATTTGAGTGACTTAAGATGTTGGGATCTCAAAGTAAGGTGCTTAGCAGAAGAATGGTTTGTGACAGTGTTAAAAATATGCTGAGTTCCTAAAATAGTAATTTTTTTAAAAAGAAATGCTACCATTAGAGAATCTTAAAAAGAAAACAAAATAAACAAACATCTGTAAAAGACATCTGAATTTTGTGGTAGACAGTCTTTTTTCAAAGATGTATTCTTTAAAATTAAATAAGTACACGAAAAACTAAAAATCACTCAATGTTCCCATGATACTTCTATTAAATTCCAGTTACTAGGTGGAATAGCACTGCTGTTATATGTTTAATCCACCATAGCTCTGGGCCCATTGTAAAGAATGTTGTTGCACAATGATCCAATCAAACATGTTATATGAAAATAATGAATCATGGAACACTACATCAAAAACTAATGATGTAATGTATGGTGATTAACATAACATAATAAAAAAATAATAATTTCAAAAAAAAACATGTGGCCAATAGAATTTCAGTATTATGTATTTTTAGAAGATATCTATGTCTGGATACACTAAGTGGAGGCAAATTCTTTTTGTCCCAGAATGGTATATTATGTACATATATACATATACATACACATATTTATTGTATATACAGATATTAGACATACAATATGTGTGTATATGCAACTATATATGTAAATATAATGTATATGTAGTAGATATATAAATCATGGGCCACAAGAAAGGCAGGACTTGTGTGTAGGCATTAACACATTAAGGGAGTATTCATAAACCAAAATATTCAGGTACAGGTCTACATATGGAAGCAAAAGTTCTCACAGCATAAAAATATTCACCAAAGAAACAGCCACTCAGCAGTCCTCTTTCAAACATTCTTCCCCATTTTACACAAAGGCACATCTCTGTCACTTAACTTTACATCCCAGCAAGCTCCATCATGACAGTGGTTTTATTTTCCATGTATCTCTTAAACACTTTTTAAAATTTGTTCATGTAAGACAATATAATAGAAATTAACTTCAACATGAGACTGCAAATATTTGAAATTTCATGAAAATTCTAAGAAGCTCCTAGTTTGAGAACATCTGCAAGTCCTTTGTAAATGGGAAGCTGTCAAAGAGATTGATTTATATAAAAATAAATAGGCATGGAGAATAATGAATTCAATTAACTAATTTGTTGGTTAACTAATTGGTTTGGTTAACAAATGTTAAACCAGTTTCCATTATTTCCCAGATATTCTAGTTTCTGAGACTAAAACTGGAACAAAACACACAAAAATTCCTGTTGTCACTGGATCTGACATCCAGTAGGGAGAGGAAGATTCTCTGCCCCTCAGCACAGACACATCTCTGTCCCAGGCAGATGTTTGGGAGAACAGAACTAGGAAATTGACATAATATGCCTATAGCAAAAATAATCTGTTCAGTGATCATGCTACAAAAATCTAATATGAAGTGAAGAATGGCTTCTAGTATTCCCAAATATTTGCCAAGAAAATTTCGAAAATAAAATAACAGAGTAAAACAAGAGGTACAAAACACTCCTGAATTGTACAAATTATAAAGCAATATTGACTTAAACTTTATTAAATAAGGTTATAAACATGTTTTTATAATTTAATAATATTTTCAAAATAGCAAATAAAATCAGTGCACCATTGCAGTTCTGACATGTGCTTGTTAACCTAAAGATAAAAACTAATTTATTTCCATTTCAAATTCCTACTTCCAATTTAATTTCATCTTGAAGATAAAGATCTCAAATATATATTTTCCCTATTAACAATTAAATTAAGTCTTCATGTTTTTAAAGTTGATAGACTTTAGTTGGTCTATTCTCACAAAAATTGTATCCACAATGTAAGTAATTCTACATTATTACTGTATTGTACAAATGTAAGTAACACTATAAAAATTTCATCTCTTATATAAACAAAATATGTATATCGCCATAGGCAAATCTCTTCATTACTATTTTTTTTTTTTAAAGATTTTATTTATTTATTTGACAGAGAGAGACATAGCGAGAGCAGGAACACAAGCAGGGGGAGTGGGAGAGGGAGAAGCAGGCTTCCTGCCGAGCAGGGAGCCCAATGTGGGACTCGATCCCAGGACCCTGGGATCATGACCTGAGCCGAAGGCAGACGCTTAACGACTGAGCCACCCAGGCGCCCTCATTACTATTTTTGACCTTACACCCTAGTGGGTTTTAAAACATATCACGTGGTTCATTCTTATATGTCTACTCTGCTCATTTTACACCTTAAAGACATGTCTATACCAATCATTGTTTAAAATTCTTGGTTCTCCTTCCCATCTATTAGTCCTTATTTTCTAAAATAACCAACTATTTTAATTTCATGTGATATTTTTGTTCTTTCCTAACCAATTTCCATTTGCAGAGTGTCAATCAACAGAGGTATGTGAGATGAATGAGTGATAAATAGCTGGATGCTAGCTACATGAATGATGTATACCTGGTGGATTCATAATCTAATATACACACATGCCTATATATATATGCACATATGTATATTTATAAGCTTTTATATGTATGTATGGGCATACCTTGTTTTACTGCACTTTGTTGTGTTTCATGGTGTATTGTATGGATGGAGGTTTCTGTGATTTGTCCTGCATAACTGAGCACCGCGACCTGCACATTCGCAGGCAGGCTAAAGAATGTTGTGAGACTTGTGCTGCATTAAGTGACCTCGGGAGCCTGGTTAGTTGCCATTAGCTGGCTTCCAGGTCAGAATTGGCGTTCCTGGTTTGGATGGCTAGAGCTGTAAATTTTGCCTTACATCCCGTGGGGCTCCAGGCTGAGCTCCCCTCCTCCCCCAGTGGAATCTGGGAGGGGAGGCAAGCACACCTAGCCCAGACTCCTTGAATATGTAAAGACATGATAACATAGAAAGGCAGCCCCCTCCTAACTGCACAAAGACAAATAAATGTTTAACTTCAGACCCCATCATTTGCCCTATAAATATGGCCCTTATGGGTATGGTCAGTTGGAAATCTCACCTAAGGGGAGGATGCTCTGCCCAGGTCTCTCAATCAGGACTCCAGCCTGGCTGTCTCCCCAGGGCTTCCCCAGCTAATGAGGTTGGATGCTGTAAGTAACCGATTTGATGTAACTCTGTCCTATTCTCCTTTACTGCTTACTAGTGCCCTCATTTATGTGTAGATTTCCCTTCTCTTCTTTCTGTTTCTATTAGATTTTCAGAATATCAATAAAGTGTTTTTTCCCCTTCGAAACTGAGAGTATGGCTTCCGTGAATCTTTTCTTCAGAACACATAATACTGTGTTTTTCACAGGTTGAAGACTTGGTGCCTTCAACAAGCAAGTGTACAGGCACCATTTTTCTAACATTTGCTCACTTTGTGTCCCTATGTAACATTGGTAATTACCACAATATTTCATTTTTTTCATTATATTTTTATGGTGATCTATGGTCAGTCATCTTTGATGTTATCATTGTAATTATGTAAATATATCATTGTAATCATATACAATTATCATTGTAATTATATCATTGTGATTATTGTATTATCATTGTAATTGTAATACAATAATATTGTAAAAATTAATCATTTGTGGTGCCCACACAAGACAGCAAACTTAACTGACAAATGTGTGTGTTCTGATTGCAGATGTGGTGGACTTAGCCAAGAGAGCTAGAATTAGCAGTGATTTCTAAAGATGTGACTGAATTGCTGCTATCTAACAATAAAACTTTAACAGATGAGAAATTGCTTTTTATGGATGAGCAAAGGAAGTGGTTTCTTGAGAATCTACCCTTAGTAAAGATGATATAAAGATTATTGAAATGACAACAAAGGATTTAGAATATTCCATAAATTTAGTTCGTAAAGCAGTGGTACGGTTTGAGAGGATTTACACCAATTTTGAAAGAAGTTCTGCTCTGGGTAAAATGCTATCAAACAGCATTACATGGTACAGAGAAATCATTCATGAAAGGAATTGATGCAGCAAACATGGTCTCATTTTAATAAATTGCCACAGCCACCCCAACCCTCAGAAACTACCAACCTGATTAATTAGCAAGCAACAACATCAAAGCAACAAAAAGATTATGACTTGTGGGAATCTCAGATAATGGTTATCATTCTTTAGCAATAAAGTATTTTAGTTAAGGTATACATATATTGTTTTTCGAATATAATTCTATTGCACACTTAATAGACTACAGTATAGTGTAAACATAACTTTTATATGCGCTAAGAAACCAAAAGTAAATTATTTGACTCACTTTATTGCAACATTTACTTTATTATAGTGATCTAGAAGCAAACTCACAGTATCTCTGCCATATGCCTGTGTATGTATAGACATCTATGTGTGTGTATGTGTGTGTGTGTGTGAAGAGAGAGAACACAGAAATGCGGTCTTTCTTCTCTTTAACTCAACTTGAAGCCAGTTATCATTCTTTTTTGCTCAATTCCAAGAGGTTTGAAAAAACTTATGCTTATATATTCTCTCCTTCACTGAGCATAATTTAACATATTTTAACATGGTATAAAAGCACAAAATAAAGTGAGCAAATGGAAGAGGGAAGATGAAAAGAAAAAAAGTACAGATTAAGATGATTCATTTTTTTAATGAAATGTAGATGCTATTTTCATCTCCTACACCAATCTTCTGATCTCCTATCCTGATTTCATGAAGAATGAGACTGATGTAGGATGAAGAATATAAGACAGTTCATTCAAGCTAGTTATGAGTTTTTTGTTTTCTACCATGTGTTTTACACTTCTCTTCTGGGGTAGGAAAAGACTCTATCTTTTCCTCACCATAAAAATATTCTTAATTTTCAAGACACAATTGTGATATTTATGACATGATTCAAGAAGGATCAGAATATCCTCCAGAATGATATCCTCTGAGATTTTTATATATAAATAAATATGTAATTCAAGAACAATCAGGACAGAATAACGTAGTTATGATTTTAAAGCAAAACATTACAAATTGATTTTGGGACTGGAAACAATTAGGCTGGGAAAGCATATGTGAAGACCCTAATGCAGGAAGAAAATTAGAACTGAGGAAAAGCTAGAGAATAAGGACAAACATGGTAAGAAACATTTGGGCATTGTTATGCTAAAAGCTAAGGGAATCTGCTTATATTAGAATTCTCCAGAAAAACAGAACCAATAGAAGATAGATAGATGATAGATGGTAGATAGAGATTTATTATGAAGGATTGGCTCACATAGTTATGAAGCCTAAGTCCCACAAACTGCCATATGCAAGCTGAAGGCCCAAGAAAGCCAATGTTAGAGTTCTAGTCCAATCCCAAAGGCCTGATAACTAGGAAAGCCAATAATCCTGTGCTGGGTCCTAAAGCCAGAGAACCAGGGGTGCCAACCTGTGAGAGCAGGAGAAGACGGACATCCTCAAGCAAAGACAGCAAATTCACTCTTCCTCTGCCCTTTGTAATATGCCGGCTAACTGAACATAGTAATAAAAAAAAAATATTAAACTAAATGATAGGCACCAAAGAAATCTTGTGAAAGTAGTTGCATGAGTGGAAATTCGAAGAAAACGTTTATAATCTAATACTCTCTGCATGTGCCCTCCCCCTTGAGCACTAAGTATATAACCACCAGCTTCATACAGCAGAAAGTACAGCTTTCTGCCCATGGTTCCTGTCCCCATGCTACTCAAACAATCTTACAAAAAAACATGTGGCCAATAGAACTTCAGTATTGTGTATTTTTAGAAGATATCTATGTCTGTCCTACCAGAGTGGTGTAAAATGCTTTTAAGGGCATTTTCCCCTCGGGGGTGGGGGGGAGGAACAGGGAGCTGCTGGATATGAAAACAAATGCTATACTTAGAATGACCAGAAACTTCATGGTCAAGTTAATCATTTTTTAAATTTCATAGGAACAGTCTGCTTTGCTCTATATCCAAACTATGTAAATATATTTATAAATTATTATATAAATTTATTATAACAACTTTTAAAAATGATTTTAAAATTGTATGCTCTATAAAAGTTCTGAATGGTAGGTGGTCAGAACATTATTTGTGTTTTTGTTATATATAATTCATTTGTCTCTTACCATATGTAGTTCAAAACTCTATGAGCTCTAGGAATGTAAAATGGTTCATTTAACATGGTTAAAGTTGAAATATATTTGTAGAACTATTATATTTATGGCTATTTTTAAATAAAATCAGTATTAAGAACTTCTCAACAGAATCATGAGTAGAAATCTGGATTGTCTTTTATTCTGTGAAAAGATGAAAAAAGAAATAATGCATAGCAAACATTTTCTAACATATACATAAATAGAAATTTCATCTAACCAGAGGGATTTCCCTTAGGGAATTGTGATAATTCTATTTAATGTTCTGAAAACAAGTTTTGCATGATGTTCTCTATGCTCTTGGATGCAAAAAAATATTTTCCCCACACTCTCACTATTTTGATGTTTCATGACCAATTCCCAAACTTTATTTTTTTCTTCCACCGTAGTACTAAAATTCTGGTTCTTCAAACTTCTGATTGATAGGGGTGGGTCATGTGACACAGTTCTGAATAATAAAGTATAATAATCTTTCTGGGGATTTTTCATGGTTAAAAAAAAAGTATGGAATGTATTATTGTTTTGTTTTGTTTTGTTTTGTTTTCCTTTTTCCTGCTTTCAATCTGAGTATGATGCAGCAATGTGCACAAAGAAATAAAACTATTTCTAAAAGAAATCCTACCATTTCATAACTGTTAGAATGCATAAGAATTATAGTTTCTTACCATTCTACAAACACTTGGTATTTTCAATATTTTTAAAATTTTCTATTTTAGTTATTCTATTGGATATTTGATAGTAACTCACAGTGGTTTAATTTTTAATCCCCTAATGAGTAATAATTTAGAGCGTCTTTTTATCTGCTTATTAGTCTTTCACGTGTTTTTAATTCTTTTACCCACTTTGAGCGGTTTGAATTATTACTGAGTTGTAAATGTTATTTATGCACTTTACTATGAACATTCTTGTGCAAGACTTGATATATCTTTTTGAGGAAATACCTAGAATTGGAATTTCTGGGTCACAGAGTAAATATAAGAAACTGACAACTAGTTTCCAAAGTGCTATTCAAGATATTTCTTTATGGGTTTCTATATTTCTATATTTCTTTCTAGCAAAGACACTGACAGTCTTTGTTCCAGACCATATTTCCTTTTTTTTTTGTGTATACACACACACACATGCACATATATATGTATATATATAGAAAGAGAGAGACAGAGAACAGACTTAGAGTTCACTCTCCCTCCAGATTCATTAAGTATCCAATGTGAAAATATGTCTTCCTAAAAGACAGAGGTCAGGCAGGTTTAGTGCACATTATAAAATAAGTAAATTCCTGAAGTTTGTGATTCCTCAGTTATGATGTGACCCACTGAACCCATCTTTTGGGATCACTCTGCATTGCTTTTATGGGACTTGGAGGGCAGAGGGAACATGCAAACATGAAGCCTATTTGCTTACTGTGCCATGAGTAATAAAGTCATTTATATATGACCAGAAATCTTGCACTTTCTGCTAGCATGCAGGAAATAGTAAAAGATTAAAATGTTAGTTTGCAAGTTACAGTAAATCTCAGATAATTCACAGTTATTGATAAGTGACAATACAATTTACACTCTTATCAACAATGTATAATGCTATTGAATATTCCATATTCCTCCCCAAATTTGATATTGTTCAATGCATTTTTAAAATATTTATGCTTGATAAAGAATTTTAATTTGATTTTTTTTTCATTAAGACCTTAATTTTTTTTTTCCTTTTTTTGGCTTCCATTGTTTTTGATAAGAAGACCAATCATTTTATTATTATTCTCCTTTATGTAGTATTTCTATCAGATTCCCTTGTGACTTATTTCTCTATTGTTTCCAAAAACTAATTATGTGCCATCCAATTTTATATGTGCTTTTCCTAAGAGTTTAAGATTTTTATAAGTTTTATCAAATTGGGAAATTGTTAAACATTTTCTTAAATGTATTTTTAGCCTACCTGAGGTCAACACAAATTGAATATATATTTGACTGCTTTATATTAATTCACAATTCACTGAAATACTGTTCATTTTTTTCTTTTGCCTGCACTTTTCTCTTTGAATTTCTGCTAGTTATTTCTGATCACCATGTCATTAAGTTCACTAATATTTTCTTCAACAGGATCTAATCAGTTGTTATTCTCATTCAGTAACTTCTAGATTTCCTATAGTATAGTTTTCTGCTTAAGAATTTTCTTTGCTTCCTTTTTATATCTTCTATTTCTGTCCACATACTGTTTTTTTCTTTAAATATTTGAGCAAGCTGATAACACTTTTTTTTGAGAGCGAGTGAGGGAGGGTGTGCATGCACACAAGCAGTGGGGGGTGGGGCAGAGGGAGAGGGAGACAGAGAATACCAAACTGGGCATGGAGCCCAACGCAGGACTTGATCTAACGACACTGAGATCGTGTGACCTGAGCAGAAATCAAGAGTTGGTCGCTTAACCGACTGAGCCACCTGGGTGTCCCTAGGTTGATAATACTTATAATAGGTGTTTCAAAATCATGTTTGCAATCCACCGTATCTATCATTTCTGTGTCTATTTGTAATGATTGATTTTCCTCTTGTCACATTTTCCCATTTCTTCATAATGTATTAGGTTTTTTTTTTTTAATTGCAGACCAACAGTGTGACTGTTACATTGTTTCATATAACAGAATTTTGTTTTCTT
Source organism: Phoca vitulina (assembly GCF_004348235.1). Taxonomy (NCBI): domain Eukaryota; kingdom Metazoa; phylum Chordata; class Mammalia; order Carnivora; family Phocidae; genus Phoca; species Phoca vitulina. Next base: position 21,030,187 of record NW_022589711.1, on the reverse strand, counting down.
TTATTTAATGACAGTTAAATAAAACATTTTGGTTATTTATAAATCAAAGTGATCTTGTTAAGACTTTGTAAGCTTTGTTAAGTATGTGTCTAAATGATGCTAATATTATGTTAACCTTACTACTAAGAAATGCCCTAGTTCGTTACTGAATTCCCAAGTATTCAATGAAGACATTTACACTCTGTGTGAGCATTGGGAAATGTTTACCTTATAGTATTCCTGACATTTGCTGTCTGGCCTCATATAGCACTTGACCCTATGCATGAATGCATTAGTATTCAAGCAATAGACTCAAAGATACCTGCTATGGACAATATTTGTTTCATTCATATATTGAAGCCTTATTCCTAGTGAAATGATATTTGGAGGTGGGACCTTTGGGAGGTAATTAGGTCATGAGGATAGAGCACTGGTGAATGAGATTAGTATCCTCATAAGAAGAAACATGAGAGAGATGATCTTCCTTTCCAACTTATGGAGATAAAGCAAGAAGGCATCTGTCTGCAATCACGAAGATTACCCTTGAGGAACTAAATAGTCTGGCCCCTTGATCTTGGACTTCCTAGCCTCCACTACTGCAAGAAATTAAGGTGTATTGTTCTAGCCACTCAATCTATGGTATTTTTGTTATAGCAGACCAAACTAATAATGACAATATTTTCATGCAGATTTCTGGAGCTCTTTTTCTGTGCAGTCCATTCTTTCTATAGTACTCCCATTCCTGTCCACAATTTTCATCCAGAAGACTTCCTGAATTCTAATCTCTGACGCTTCAACTCAGCTAGACTGTTATACTTTGCATCGACTTCCTAGATACATTACCGCCAGGGAAATCACCTCAGAAATCAGCCAGGGAAATTATAGGACTCTCATCATATGTTTCCCCTTTCTCAGAATCAGAGTTCCTGTGGTCCAATGCATGAAAGTACTTGTTTTGTTTTATATTTTGCCCAATTTATTTTAAAGATTTTTATTTATTTATTTGACAGACAGAGAGAGACAGCAAGAGAGGGAACACAAGCAGGAGGAGTGGGAGAGGGAGAAGCAGGCTTCCCGCTGAGCAGGGAGCCCGATGTGGGACGTGATCCCAGGACCCTGGGATCATGACCTGAGCGGAAGGCAGACGCTTAATGACTGAGCCACCCAGGCGCCCTATTTTGCCCAATTTTTTAGTAGCTTATGAAAAAGAGCCAACTTTAGTACTAGTTATTTTAATAGGATGAAAACAAGTCTCTGACACTTGTATTTAAATTAAAAATCAAAATTACAGTTGGGAATGGACCAAGATAGCAATATAAGAGGCTCCTGAACTAGCCTTCAACCATAGGTATATTGAATGTACAGCTATACATGAAGCAATTACCACTGAATAAAATCCAAAAAGTAGTTGAACAACCCCTAAACACTGGGTAAGTGAGAATACAGTCACATCGAAGTGGGTAGGAAAAGCTGAGGCACTCCCACCATAAACAACACCTCCAGCACAGTGACATACAATTGGGAGAGAACCCCCTCCCCCCAACTCCCAGCTTCTCTCTAAGCAGCAAAGGGTTTGGATCATACATCTAGTGCCCCAACTTTTAAGACTTCCCCTAAGGGATGTGTCCCCCAATACACCCAGCTCTGAAAACCAATGAGGCTTGCCTCCAGGAGACCCACATGATTACAGCAAACATATAGCAGTTGCTAACAAGCACATGAGCACTTGTAGCAGCTATTCCCCCAGGCCTCAGTGTATAGGGAACAAAGCCTGACCATCTCTGTTTTTGTCTGAAAGGAGTCCAGCTACATACTTTAAAAGCTATGGTTTGAGGGCCAGACTTCTAATTTAGCACATATTTAGGGACTAGCTATAATTTTCCCGAGAGACTGGGAAAAATGGTAGACATCTCCAGCTTCTCCCTCTGCTTCGCACCAAGATACCAATAATTCCCTGGAAGAGCTTGCATAAGTTTATGGTTTTCAGCTTTTATGGCTCCTGTCTGAGGACCCCAGAGAACCTGGTTCTAATAACCAATGGGGCTTGCATTCATAAATCACACAGGACTGTAGCAGATAAAGAAGCAGTTCTTCATGGGCACAAGAGCACCCAAAGAAATTCCAGGACCAGATGGTTATGCTGGTAAAATTCCACTAAATATTTAAAGAAAAACTAATATAAATTTTTTGCACACTATAATAAAAAAAAAAAGGAAGGGATATTCCAAACTTATTTTATGAAGTCAGCGTTACCCTGTTGATACCAAAGCCAGACAAGAACACTACAATAAAAGAGAACTGGAAGAGGAAGAATACCACTCAATTTAAATGTCAGCATCAAAGGCTCACCAAAACTGGTACTGGGTCTGGGGGAAGAAGGTGGGGTAGGAGGACCATGAGCGCTCCATGGCCTCCGTTTACAAATTGAAACCATTCACATCCAAGTCAATAAACTGGTGAATGATCTGAAGACTGGCAGAACAAACTCCACAACTCAATATAGAGAAGAAGCACATCTGAAAGGTTAGGAAAGTCAGAAAGGTGGAGGGAGGCTGTCTCTAGGAGGGAGGGAGATGTGTGTGAGGAGAGGGCAGGGAAATGAGCCCTTGCATCAGGGAGCTTACACAGGGAAGATTAATCCCCAAAATATTTGGCTTTAAAACCAGTGAGGCTGAATTCTGTGAGTTTTTAAAACCAGTGGGACTTGGAGCCTAGAGCTTTAAAATTCAGCTGATTCAGGACAGGGCAATCCAGGAGGGCAAGTGATAGCTGGGTCACCACCCCTAAAGAGACAGCAGCAGCCTCTGCTAGACTCATCTATATGCTGTCCACAACAGACTCATTTTAGACCTAAAGATTGAAAGTGTGGAGATGGAGAAACATCTATCGTGCAAATGGATGTCAAAAGAAAGCCAGAGTAGCAATATTTATATTGGACAAAATAAACATTAAAACAAAGACTGTAACAAGAGACAAAGAAGGACAATATATAATAATAAAGGGGAAAATCCAATAAGAAGATATAACAATTATAAATATTTATGCACCCAACATAAAAGAACCCAAATACATAAAACATTTCATACAAATAGAAAGGAACTAATCGAGAATAATACAATAATAGTAAGGGACTTTAACACCCCATTTACATCAATGGACAGATCATCTAAACAGAAAATCAACAAGGAAAAATAACTTTGAATGATGCACTGGAAAAGATGGGTTTAACAGATGTATTCAGAACATTCCATCCTAAAACAGCAGAATACACATTCTTTTCAAGTGCACGTGGAACATGCTCCAGAAGAGATCACATATTAGCCCATTAGACAAGCCTCAACAAATTCAAAAAGAGTGAAATCATACCATGCATCTTTTCTGATCATAATACTATGAAACTAGAAGTTAACCACAAGAAAAAAATCCGGAAAGGCCACAAATACATGGAGGTTAAATAAATGCTACTAAACAATTTATGGGTCAACTATCAAATAAAGGAAGAAATCAAAAACTACATGGAAACAAATGAAAATGAAAATGCAATGGTCCAAAAGCCTCTGGGATGCAGCAAAAGCAGTTGTAGGAAGGAAGTTTATAGCAATATAGGTTTATCTCAAGAAGCAAAAAAACCTCAAACAACCTCACCTGACATGTAAAAGAGCTAGAAAAAGAACAAGTGAAGCCTAAAGCCAGCAGAAGAAAGGAAATAATAAAGATTAAAGCAGAAATAAATCATATAGAAACTAAACAAGCAATAGAATAGATCAATGAAACCAGGAGCTGGTTTGTTGAAAAAAATTAATAAAATTGATAAACTCTAGCCAGAATTATCAAAAAGAGAAAAACCCAAATAAAATCACAACTGAGAGAGGATAAATAACAATTGACACCACAGAAATACAAACAATTATAAGAGAATATTATGTAAAATTATATGCCAACAAATTAGACAACCTAGAAGAAATGGATAAATTCCTAGAAACATATAAACTGCCAAAATTGATCAGAAGAAATAGAAAATTTGAATAGATTGATAACCAGCGAGTAAATTGAATCAGTAATCAAAATGCAAAAGTCCCAACAAACAAAAGTCCAGGACCAGATAGCTTCACAGGCAAATTCTACCAAACATTTAAAGAAGATTTAATATCCATTCTTCTCAAGCTATTACAAAAAATAGAAAAGGAAGGAAAACTTCCAAATTCATTCTATGAGGCCAGCATTATCCTGATGCCAAAACCAGACAAATACACCAATAAAAAAGAGAACCACAAGCCAATATCCCTGATGAACATAGATGCAAAAATCCTCAAAAAATACTAGTAAACCAAATCCAACAATTCACTAAAAAATTCATTCACCACAACCAAATGGGATTTATTCCTGGTTTGCAAGGGTTGTTTTATATTCACAAATCAATCAATCAATGTTACACATCATATCAATAAGAAAAAAGATAAGAAACATATGATTATTTAAAGTAGATGCAGAGGGGCGCCTGGGTGGCTCAGTTGGTTAAGTGACTGCCTTCGGCTTAGGTCATGATCCTGGAGTCCCGGGATCGAGTCCCACATCGGGCTCCCTGCTCAGCGGGGAGTCTGCTTCTCCCTCTGACCCTCCTCCCTCTCATGCTCTCTGTCTCTCATTCTCTCTCTCGCAAAAAAAAAAAAAAAAAAAAAATCTTAAAAAAAAAAATAAAGTAGATGCAGAAAAAGCATTTGACAGAGCAACATCCATTCAAGATAAAAACCCTCGGAAGAAGCAGAAGAAGATGGCACTCACCAGCTTTTTACGTGCACCTATTGAGCTATCTCAGGACCAGCTTGAGGCTGAAGAAAAGGCAAGATCCCAGAGATCATGACAGACCTCACTGGTCTCCTCCCAAAGAGAACCTCCCCCATATGGGTACCGGAAAGGCTGGATACCTTGGTTATTAGAGGATTCTGGAGGTGGAGGTGCTTTTCCAGAGATCCATGTGGCCCAGTATCCACTGGATATGGGGCGAAAGAAAAAAAGGTCAAATGCACTGGCCATTCAGGTGGATGCTGAAGGAAAAATTAAATACGATGCAATTGCTCGGCAAGGACAGTCAAAAGACAAGGTCATTTATAGCAAGTATACTGACCTGGTTCCCAAGGAAGTTATGAATGCAGAGGACCCAGACCTGCAAAGACCTGATGAAGAAGCCATTAAAGAGATAACAGAAAAGACAAGGGTGGCCTTAGAAAAATCTGTATCACAGAAGGTTGCTGTAGCCATGCCAGTTCGAGCTGCTGATAAACTGGCTCCTGTTCAATATATTCGATACACACCATCTCAACAAGGAGTGGCTTTCAACTCTGGAGCTAAACAGAGAGTTATTCAGATGGTGGAAATGCAGAAAGATCCAATGGAGCCTCCAAGGTTCAAGATTAATAAGAAAATTCCCCGAGGACCACCTTCCCCTCCTGCACCTGTCATGCATTCTCCTAGCTGAAAGATGACCGTGAAGGAACAACAAGAGTGGAAGATCCCTCCTTGTATTTCAGACTGGAAAAATGCAAAGGGGTATACAATTCCATTAGACAAACATCTTGCTGCTGATGGAAGAGGCCTGCAGACAGTTCACATCAATGAGAACTTCGCCAAGCTGGCCTAAGCCCTCTATATTGCTGATCGGAAGCCTCGTGAAGTTGTAGAAATGTGTGCTAAAGTAGAGAGAAAGATGGCTCAAAAAGAAAAGGAGAAACATGAAGAGAAACTTAGAGAAATGGCCTAGAAAGCCAGGGAGAGAAGAGCTGGGATCAAAACCCATGTGGAAAAAGAGGATGGGCAGGCACGTGAGAGGGATGAAATCCAGCATGACAGGCGAAAAGAGAGACTGCACAACAGGAATCTTTCCAGGGCAGCTCCTGATAAGAGGTAGTAACCACGAAGAAATGAAAATTGAGATATCAGTGAAGTCATTGCTCTTGACGTGCCCAATCCTCGGATGTCCAATGAAGTTCAGTATGACCAAAGGCTTTTCAACCAGTCCAAGGGTATGGACAGTGGTTTTGCAGGTGGAGAAGATGAAATTTACAACATTTATGATCAAGCCTGGAGAGGTGGTAAAGATATGGCCCAGAGTATTTACAGGCCCAGTAAAAATCTGGACAAGCACATGTATGGTGATGACCTAGAAGCCAGAATAAAGACCAACAGATTTGTTCCCGATAAAGAGTTTTCTGGTTCAGACCGTAGGCAAAGAGGCCGAGAAGGACCAGTTCAGTTTGAGGAAGATCCTTTTGGTTTGGACAAGTTTTTGGAAGAAGCCAAACAGCACGGTGGCTCTAAAAGACCCTCAGATAGCAGCCGCCCCAAGGAACATGAGCATGAAGGCAAGAAGAGGAGGAAGGAGTAGATACACCTCTCTTCAAAGTGAATGAACTTTTATCCATAACCCTAATGATGCAAGTCAGATGGGCAAACACTTTGTAAATGGCCAGGATAAAAACCAAATCTGGGTGTCAGACCCCAGCACTACTTTTTATTATGGGAGTAAGGGGTGGGGGATGGAAAATTCTTTGAACTATTTAGTTTTTTTTAAAGAGTGGGTTGTGTTTGTGCTTCTCCTACCTTTTGGCATTTATAGAACATACTGCCCCACACATGAAATTAAGACCACTTCCTTTTATGTGACATTAGTACTTTGGCATTAATATTTTGTGTAAGAATGACTGCTGATGAATAAAGTTGCCCCAACCACAGGGAGTAGAAGGATGTTCACATACTGGAACTGTCCTGCCAAATGACATTTGCCCCTATTACACTCTGTTTTAGTTTGGAGTGGGGAAAGTAAGCTCTTGCTTGGTGCAACTATTTGTTTCAAATAAAAACATTTAGACAAAAAAAAAAAAAAAAGATAAAAACCCTCAACAAAGTAGGTTTAGAGAGAACATATCTCAATATAATAAAGGCCATATATGAAAAATGTACAAGTAACATCATCCTCAGTTGGAAAAAACCGAAAGCTTCCCCCCAAGGTAAGGAAAGAGACAAGGATAGCCACTCTTACCACTTTTATTCTACATAGTACTGAAAGTCCTAGTCACAGAAATCAGACAATAAAAAGAAATTAAAGGCATCCAAATTGGTAAGGAAGAAGTAAAACTTTCACTATTTGCAGATGACATGATATTATATACAGAAAACCTAAAAGACTTGACCAAAAAATCTACTAGAACTGATAAACAAGTTCAGTAAAGTCTCAGGATACAAAATCAATGTACAGAAATTTGTTGCATTTCTATACACCAATAATAAAGGAGAAAGAGAAACTAATAAAACAATCCCATTTACAGTTTCACCAAAAATAATAAAATACTCAGGAATAAATTAACCAAAGAGGTGAAAGACTTGTCCTCTAAAACCATAAAACATTGATGAAAGAAATGGAAGATGACACAGAAATGGAAAGAAACTCTATGTTCCTGGATTGAAAAAATATTGTTAAAATGTCTATATTACCCAAGCGATCTACACATTTCATGCAATCCCATCAGAATACCAACAGAATTTTTCACAGAACCAGAACAAACAATTCTAAAATTTGTTTGATACCAGAAAAGACCCTGAATAGTCAAAGTAATCTTGAAAGAGAAAAGCAAAGCTGGAGGCATCACAATTCCAGGCTTCAAGTTATAGTACAAAGCTGTAGCACTCTAAACAGTATGGCACTGGCACAAAAATAGACACATAGATTAATAGAACAGAATATAAAACCCAGAAATAAATCCACAATTATATGGTCAATTAATCGTTCACAAAGCAGGAAAGATTATCCAATGGGAAAGGGACAGTCTCTTCAACAAATGGTATTGAGAAAACTGAACAGCAACATGCAAAAAAAAAAAAAAAAAAAAAAAAAACAAAACTGGACCACTTTCTTACACCATACACAAAAATAAATTCAAAAGGATTAGAGACCTAAATGTGAGACCTGAAACCATAAAAATCCTAGAAGAGGACACAGGTAGTAACCTCTTATTGCCCATAGCAACTTTTTTCTAGATATGTCTCCTGAGGTAAGGGAAACAAAACCAAAAACAAATTATTGGGACAATATCCAAAGAAATAGTTTCTGCACAGCAAAGGAAACAATCAACAAAATTAAAAGGCAACCTATGGAATGGGAGAAGATATTTGCAAATGACATATCCAATAAAGTGTTAGTCTCTAAATTATATAAAGAACTTATACAGCTCAACACCCAAAAAACAAATAATCTAATTAAAATATGGATAGAAGACAGAAACAGGTATTTCTCCAAAGATAACAGATGGCCAACAGACATATGAAAAGATGTTCATCACCACTTACCATCATGGAAATGCAAATCAAAGCTATAATGAGATATTACCTCACACCTGTCAGAATGGCTAAAATCAACAATACAAGAAATAGCAGGTGCTGATGAGGCTGTGGAGAAAAAGTAGAAAAAGGACCATTCTTGCACTGTTGGTATGAAGGCAAACTGGTGCAGCCACTGTGGAAAACAGTATGGAGTTTCCTCAAAAAGTTAAATATAGAACTACCTATGTACCAGCAATCACAGTACTGGGTATTTACCTAAAGAACACAAAAACACTAATTCAAAGGGATACATTCAGTTCTATTTTTACAGCAGCATTATTTACAGTAGCCCAGATATGGTAGCAACCCAACTGTCCATCAAATGATGAATGGATAAAGATGGGATACATACACACACACACACACACACACACACACACAATGGAATATTTTTCAACCAAAGAGACCAAAATCTTGCCATTTGCAATGATATGGATGGAGCTAGAGCATAATTCTAAGCAAAATAAATCATCAGAGAAAGACATATGATTTCACTCATATGTGGAATTTAAGAAACAAAACAAAAATGCAAAGGCAAAAGGGAGAGAAACCAAGAAAAATATTCTTAATTATAGAGAACAAATGGATGGTTACCAGAGGGGTGGGAGTGAGTTAATGGGTTAAATAGGTGATGGGGATTAAGGAGTGCATTTTTTGTGATGAGCACCAGGTGATGTATGGAATTGTTGAATCACTATATTGTACACCTGAAACTAATATAACACTATGTTAACTAACTGGAATTAAAATAAAAAGCAAAAAGAAGAGAAGAGAAGAGAAGAGAAGAGAAGAGAAGAGAAGAGAAGAGAAAAAGAAAAAAAATCATTAAAAAAAAAAAAAAAAAGAAAGGGACGGAGGGAGGGAGTGAGAGGGTGGGAGGGAGGCCGGCCTCACAGAGTAGAAAAGTGGTTGCCAGGGGCTTGGGGACAAAAAAAATAGGGAGAGGTTGCTAAAAAGGTACAAACTTTAAGCACTAAGATGAAGAAGGGCTGAGTACTTAATGTATAACCTGGCAACTATACTTGATAACACTGTATTGTACAACTGAAATTTGCTTAAGAGTAGAACTTACTTAAATGTTCACACACACGAAGTTTGGTGATTAATGTATTAACTCACTGGGGGGGAATCCTTTCATAATGAGTATGTGTACCAAATCATCACATTGTGCACTTTAACTATCTTATAATTTTGTCAGTTACAGTGCAATAAAGTTGAAAAAAATAAAAATCACAAAACAGCAACTACAAATGCACACAAACCATGATCTAGACAGTTTAAAATATTAACTTATCCTCCACAGCAAGACAAAAATATAAATAACTCTAAAATCCTGATAAGACATTCACTTTTTTACATAATTAATTTATGACTTAACACTTCTGTGGGTATTTTTGGATGTATAAATTATATTTTCTATTTATTTCCTACCTCCTAAAATATAAATTAAAAATCAAACTCTTAAATAAACTTTTAATAATATTTGTCAAGGGATTGTTCCCAGAGTGTATTTTAAATATTTTAAAAAATAGAAGAAAAAACATACAACTCTCAAGTGTCACCATTAATAAAATTAAATGATGTACCTGCTTAATTTATTGACTGTGTCAAAAATGATTATGATGAACAGAATGAAGGGAAAGAAAACATTATGCAAAGGGTACAACATGAGGAATTCTGAAGAGCTAAATCTGTTTAATATTCATATAACATAAAAAGTAAGGCTGAGTGATAAGAAATAAGAGTCTAAAGACAGCCAGGAAAAACATCATGAAACCATGTCTAATTATAATATTGTCAAATAAATCTATGACACATCACAGAGAATAAAATTTATATTTTTAACATTTTTAAATATTGATTTTGAAATATCTCACTACCCGCTAATAACCTCCATAAAAACATAGACTCAATCTTAAGCATTTTTGTATTTCTTGTGCCCAGCATGAGTCCCAGAATGTAGCTTGATAGTCATTGAATGAAAAAATAAATTAACGAATGAATACATAAATTAATGTGTATTATATGGTTGGTAGAATATTGAAATAGGATTCACGTGGCTGTTATCAATAACCATGAGAAATACTCAGAGAAAAGTAATCTAGATAAAACACAAATTGTCTTTCTTTGGGAATTTTACTCAACCCACTCCAACACTCACCCCTCACCCCCCACACACCCCAGCCACCAATCAGAAAATAATTAATTGCTTAGGCTCTACTCTGGAAATGAAATGGACCCCTGAAATTATTCTAGTTATGTAATTCTGACTTCCGTACTATTGTTCCAGTGAAAAAAAAGCAATTCAAAATCAAATGTGAATTAAATTAGTTCAGGGTGTATTACTTAAATCCTTCAAATCATTAAGATGCTTAAACACAGTAATAGGGGACCCAATCACCTGAATTAGATCTGATTAGAACCTCAAACCTTCCACATGTGAAAGGCAATTGGAGTGACTGATAGCTGTGACAGTTGTGAGACTGAGAAAAACAAAAGTACAGATACAGTAGAATCTTCTCAAACATATGAGCCTACTCAGAGAGAGTATACTTTCTTATTGCCTATTGGTATTTTTCTGTTGAAATTTGAAGTTTTGTTTTGTTTTGTTTTTATAACCAGTCCAAGAAGTTCTCATTCACATTACCACTAAATTTTCCATGGACCCTGGAAAGGGGTCACTTGAGAATGTCACACAACCAGACAAAAAAATTACTCAAGCTGCATAGATGTTCCCTTGTATAAAGAGGCAAGTTGAAAGAAGCAAATATGTAAATATGTTACCTGTAGGACAAAAAAATTAATAATGAGAATATTCTTTCCCCATCAATACATCTCCTTGAAAAGCCATAGAGATGTACTTGCAAGAAATCCAGGTTTTCTAGCAGAACATTAACAACAACAAAAAACAATTTATTTTGCAATCTAAGGCTAGCTTCCTTATTTAAAAATGGCATTTAACTTTCTTATTGAATGCTTTCTTGGTTTTTAAAATATTACACTGTAAATATATGGGAGCTTAGAAATATGATGCCTTTAATAGTTTTTTGCCTTTATGGAGATTTAAGAGAACCTAGACACCCAGCATAGTTTTTCAATCACTTTCAGAATTCCTGTTACAGAAGAGGCACCTCAGTGAGGTTTTCTTCTCCCAAAAGTATTCATAATGAATTTGTTGTGACCATCAGTTAAACCAGTCTCTTCATAAAGCAGTCTGCACATGCAAGCATACTTAGAGGTAAGACAGCTTATTTTTCCAAAGACCCTATTAAATAAAAATGAAATCAAATGATGCCCCAACCATACATTGTATATCACACTCAGTCCACAACTGCACGGATTTTTGCATTTTTTTCATAAGGCAATTCTCACAGTGAACCAATTTTCTAGATACTTTGGTCTTGGCAGCATTCTTTAATTTAAACGTCACTCTGAGTGCATTCTTACACTAAATCTTGACATCATGGATGCCATTAGAAACTAGGAACAAAATATTTCTGCATCCTGAGAGTCATAAACCTGAAAGGATATTTCAGGTAGGTAATTCATTTTTACCTTTCTCATAAGTACTGTATTTTTCCCATAATTAACCCTGAAAGACTCAGGGCTCAGTGGCATATTTAAACATTAGTTCAGAGGTGCTTTGGTGGCTCAGACATCAGATTAATAACGGTCCAAAGATAGATAAAGAAAGAAACAGAATCAAAACTCCTGGGAATCTGAGGGCTATAGGGCATCTATCAAAGTCCTTTTCTTTTTCTGTTTTCTTTCTTTCCTGGATCTCAGAGCTACAGGTACTTTTATATCACAAATAACTTACACTACTTTTATGTCTTGGTGTTTCAGGCAAGTTTCAGTCCGTTCATAGCATTTTTTTTTTCTTCACTGGATTTTATCTTTAAATTAAGATTCTTAAAATACCTCAAAATTTTAATGGAATTCCTTTACCTCACCATTCTTAAAATGAGACAAAATAATGGATTCCTTGAATCTATTCATGGCTTCCTCTTTTTTTTAAGATTTTATTTATTTGAGAGAGAGAGAGACAGCGAGAGAGGGAATACAAACAGGGGGAGTGGGAGAGGGAGAAATAGGCTCCTCACCGAGCAGAGAGCCCGATGTGGTGCTTGATCACAGGACACTGGGATCATGACCTGAGCTGAAGGCAGATGCTTAACACCTGAGCCACCCAGGCACCTCCATGGCTTCCTTTTTTTGACAAATGCTAAACATCAGTCAAATCTATTCAGAAACACAGCTTAGAATACAAATTTAGAAAAACAGTTATCATTGGTTGGGGCAGTGAAAAGTCGCATCAGGTATTAATTACCTTATAATACTAAAACCATGCGGTGCTTCTTCTGCCAAATGTATTTATTAACTTAGTCATTAAGAAAAGTATTTGTAATTATTTGTTTAGAATTGATTTTAAATTGCTTCTGAATCAGGAGTATTCCTCATAGTTACTTTTCCTAGATTTTTCCAGGACAAGGAAATCACATGACGATTTTTAAATTAAAAAAAAAAAATAATAATCCCTTAGAATGTCTTTCCTGAACACAAAATTTTCTTTCATCACTTGAGCCTTGTATTCTTCTACTCACTCCTATTGCTTTTTCTTGAAAATGTGTGTGATAGCTCTTTATTATCCACAGATTAAAAATCAACCACATAACCATGGCATAGGGAGCTTTTCACAATTTGATACCTTCTCAATCACCAAATTCACATCCTGTTGTGTCTTTCAAACCATATTCAGAATTTTCCAATCAGAAAATGTCACATCTTTTGTGTCTGTGTGTACATGCCATTAACTGCATGTGATCCTTTCTTTGCTCTCAACTAGTAAAATATGACAATTGTGCCATCCTACCCACCTATAGAATAGAGCTACCATAACAAAATACTACAGAGTGGTGGCTTAAACAATAGAAATTTATTTTCTCATGACTCTAGAAGTTAAAAATTCAAGATTAAGGTGTCATTATGTTTGGTTTCTCTTGAAGACTCTCTTTGGCTTGCAGATGGTCACCTTCTCAACTCTCCTCATATTTTCTGATATCTTTTTTGAGTGTCCAAATTTCCTCTCCTTATAAAGACACCAATTAGATTGGATTAAGGTCATACATACGACTTCATTTAAACATAATCACCCTATGTCCAAATAGGTTATATTATGAGATACTAGGGATTAGGACTTCAACATGTGAATTTGGGGAGAGGGAACACAATTCAACCCACAACACAACCCTTCTGTAATTATACCTTTTTTTCTTCAAGTTAGGAAATGAGCTTTTCCATAAAACTACCATGATCCAAAGAGATTCGTCACAAAACAAAATAAAACAAAAAAGCATTCTTTCTGGTTTAATAATTGCAGGAATAGATAGAAATAATTAAAAATAGTAATTTTTACTCTTGTATCTTAACGTCTACAAATCCTATAGGTGTATTCATTCCTACCAACAACATATTACAGCAAACAAAGGCCATGTCAAGTTAACAATGTATAACAAAACACCACTGAATTCCCGCCACTGAAAATGTCAACCATGGAATAATGGAAATGAACAGCAAAAATACTACATTTTAAAAAAAATGAGATACTTAGAAAATCTTTCACATTTCTTGCTTTTTTTTTTCAGCAATGAATCATACTTGGTAACCATCTTCAGAGTGTTTTATATAAGAAAAAGCTTCAGAAAAAAAGACAACTATATTTGAAAAATCTGTATTTTTCACTTTCTAAAAAAAAGACATTATTCAAAATGTACATTTTTAGATTTAACATAGACTGGAAAACAGGGCTAATTAAACTCTTAGTATGAATCTTACATTGAAAATGTCAAATATAGACACTCTGATGGAAGTAGTTTCAAAATCACTTAAATAAGTGATTTTACATTTATAAATACTTTTAAATAGATATCCTTGTTTGATCATTATAATAATTGTTAGGAATAACTGAACAATTAATTGCTCAAATCCATAGTCAAGCTTAAAGTAGAACAAAAATAATCTCTGTGTCAATCTGTATTCATAGAAATGTGTGGGTTTTTTTTATGTTTCAGATTATTGAAGCCATGAAATTCTCTAAATGAAAATTAACATAGAATTATCAATTTACAGCTAAAAACGAAAAAGTTCTAGAGCAAGGAGTGATGTAGGTGGAATCCTCCAGCCTACACCTTCCTCCTGAATACTTCAAGGATTATTTCAAGCCTATGCACAGACAGGAATAAAATGGAAACAATCAATATGTCAGATAGAGCTAAATTATGTATGCTTTAGAAGAAAAAAGATTTTGAGTTCTGTTTTCCAAAGGGCAGGAAAGGATTGAAGAAGAAAGACCTAACCATTCAAATAGTTCCTGGAATTATTTACATTTTAATAGAACAATGATATGAAAAGATATACAGAATTGTTTTTTATCATTTAAATTTTATTTTATTTATTTATTTTTTTAATTTTATTTATTTATTTGAGAGAGAGAGCACATATGAGAGGGGGGAGGGTCAGAGGGAGAAGCAGACTCCCTGCCGAGCAGGGAGCCCGATGCGGGACTCGATCCTGGGACTCCAGGATCATGACCTGAGCCGAAGGCAGTCGCTTAACCAACTGAGCCACCCAGGTGCCCCTATCATTTAAATTTTATAATTATAGGTGCATTTTAGGTGAAACAATAAAGAAATAGGTCAAATTCTAGCATTCTTTTTTATTCTTTTAGATATTCCTTAAAGAGCGATTATCAGGTTGATATGTACATACATGTATCTTAAAATATTCTACTGATTATTTGTTAGGTGCATTCTGATTCACCTATGATGCTGGTTTAGGGAACATCGTCATTCCTTATACCTATAATGCAGTTGCTTATCTTCCCTTCTTTGTCGAACTACTGCTGAGCTATTGCCACAATAACCATTTTAACTGAGCCTGTAACATCTGTCATGATGCCATTATTTTTTACTCCAGCTTCCCTATCTATTTTCTTTATTTTTGTATTAAGTTCTCAAAAATTGCTTGGGTAGAGAAAACATTTCTTGAAATGAAGGCACCACAATTTTATATCTCTTTAAATCATAATATTATTTTCTTAAGATTCTATTTATTTATTTGACACAGAGAGAGAGCGTGCGCACAAGCTGGGGGAGTGGCAGGTAGAGGCAGAGGGAGGAGCAGGCTCCCCACAGAGCAGGGGGAGCCTGATGTGGGACTCGATCCCAGGACCCTGGGATCATGACCTGAGCTGAAGCCAGTCGCTGAATCAACTGAGCCACCCAGGCACCCTGTTTTTTTTTTTTTCTTTACAGTTCTCTCAGCAGTTACCAGCATTGGCACTCTGACCATTTTAATAAAAATATAAATTTTTCCTGCTCTGGAATTGTTTTGTTGCCACATTTGCTAGGCATGGAAAATTCTCTAGGTTCCAATGCTCTGGCCTAATATCTTCTAGGATAATACTTAAAATAGCACTTCTGGAGGAGTAAATGCTTATCTTCTCCTTTATAAAAGCAACAAATGATTTATCCATCTTCCTGTGTCTACTATAATTATCTACAAATCCACTTGCATGCATAAAATATGACCCTTTTGTATTAAAATGAACTTGATACCTATTGTTATGTTTCAAATATAATAACATATGATTAATTGATATTTCAATAAGAATTAAGGTGCACTGAACAGCATTCCTAATGTAAACAATTATGATAGTGAAATAACATATTTCAAAAAAGTAGTCTCATAAATGTAAAGATAAGCTGGCAAGAAAGTAGAGAATGAATATTCCAAAAACTAGGTGAATCTAGAAACCAGGAAAGGTAAGATGAGGGCTGAAACTGGCTTCGCATTGCCATATCATGTAAATTTGAGCTTTGTTAATCACATCAGGGCATAAAGAAAAAGCATGGCAAGAGAGGAGCCTTCAGAGATACTAATGTTTTATATCTAAGTATTAGTTATACAAGATTTCAATATTTTTCTTCTTTATACCATACCTATTCCTTTAAAAGTTCTTTAACATATATGCTATATTTCCACAATTCAGTGCAAAATACTTGAAACACAGTATCAATTATAAGTGACCTAAGGTAGTCTTCTTGTCAGTATGCTGTACAACTTTAATAATACACAAACCAAAATGCTATGTATCTTACATCTATAAAATTTTTATTACCATGACAAAATAATTACATGTATGATTAAACTGAAAGTCCATGTTAGTCCATGCTTCTTACATTTGATATGGAGCAACTGTATATA
This sequence comes from Phoca vitulina, assembly GCF_004348235.1. Classification (NCBI taxonomy): domain Eukaryota; kingdom Metazoa; phylum Chordata; class Mammalia; order Carnivora; family Phocidae; genus Phoca; species Phoca vitulina. Next base: position 21,013,570 of record NW_022589711.1, on the reverse strand, counting down.
TAATATAAATTCTTTACTTCTCTAATTATGCTTCTTTTGCCATTTTTCTGATTTCTTTTATTTATCCTATCTTATGTATTAATCTCAGCTCTCCTGCTAAGTAGGCAAACAAATTCTTAATTTATGCCTTTGCCATCAAATCAAAACAATATCATCATCATCATTATCATCCTCATCATCATATATAATTTAGCTGCTATGATTTTCTTTCTTAAATAATATTTTTGCTGTAATTTAAAAGAATAATAAAGAATTATTAGGTGTAAATATCACTTTAAAACTGGGCTGAATGTGGTTCTTGGGATCAAAATGGCTGAGTATGAGGATCCAAAGCTCACCTCCTTCCATGGATACACTGAGGCTGCAACTTCATATAGAGCAACTCTCTCCAAGAATATGCTGAAGAATATCAGAACAACTCTTCCACAGCTAAATTAAAAACCACATCAAGAAAAATAAGAGGGATAGAGATGCAGTCTGGTCAGGACCCACACCCCTGACAAGCAGGAGGAATACCGTACCTGTAGAAGTTCTCCTGAGGAGGAGGAGAACCACACATTGGGCACCCCCACCCTAGGGATCTATACCAGAAAGATGGGCACACATATGTCTGGCTTTGAAAATCAGTAGGGCTCTACTCTGGGAGCTTTGAAATGCATCAGGGCTTAACTTTGGGAGAGAAGGAGGATTATAGGAAACTGAGACTGTTCTTAAAGAGCCTGCACACAAAGTCACTTGTTCTAAGACCAAGCACAGATGCAGCAGTTTGAAAAATGCCTGGGCCATACATAAAAGAGATTTATTGACTAATTTTAGGTTGTGTGCTGGAAGGATAGAGATCTGAAGAAACTTTCTCAGAGAATGTATGCAATGTTAGGCAGAATTTTTCTTGCCATGCTTCTGGTTGTAGGAGAGTTAGGCCCACCCACCAGTTAACCGACAGAAGCTGAAGCTGGGCCTCTCAACCAGCCTCCCTTGGGGCCAGCACACCCATAGCAGTCACAGTCCAGCCACAACAGGAGGGTGCATGATCTCACATAGAGGATACTTCAGAGTGCCTGATTCTTTTCTTTTTTTTTTTTTTTTTAAGATTTATTTATTTGAGAGAAAGACACACAGAGAGAGAGAGAGAGAGAGAGCACATGCGTAGGGAGAGAGACAAAAAGAAAGAATCTCAAGCAGACTCCCTGCTGAGCACAGAGCCCGACATGAGGCTCAATCTCACGACCCTGATATCATGACCTGAGCCAAAATCGAGTTGGACACTCAACCAACTGAGCCACCTGGGTGCCCCCAGAGTGCCTGATTCTGTTGATCAAGGGGGATTTGTGCTATAGGGCCCCAGAGGAAGACTTCTACATAAGACAACTCCTTCAAGACTAGATGTAGCTGATCTACCTAATACATAGAAACAAACACAGAGAATCAGACAAAATAAGGCGAGGGAGGAACATGTTCCAAATGAAAGAACAAGATAAAAACTCAAAAAAAAAAAAAAAAAAAAAAAAAAACCCTAAACAAAATGGAGATAAGCAATCTACCTAATACAGATTTAAAAATTACAGTCATAAAGATGCTTACTGAACTTAGAAGAAGAATGTCTGAACACAGGAAGAATTTCAACAATGGGATAGGAAATATAAAAAAAGAACCAACCAAAGCTGAAGTATTCAATAATTGAAATGAAAATACACTAGAGGGAAACAACATCAGATTAAATGATACAAAAGAATGGATCAGTGATCTGGAAGATAGGGTAGCAGAGATCATTCCGACTGAACAAAACAACTACAACAGTAACAAATCAGGGTAGTTTAAGGGACTTCTGGGACAACATCAGAATACTAACATTAACATCATATAGGTCCAAGAAGAAGAGAGAACAGGACAGAAAAATTATTTGAAGAAATAATAGCTGAAAACTTCAATAACCTAGGAATTTAGGTCCAGGCACACAGAGAGCCTAACCCAGATAAACCCAAAAAGATCCACACCAAGGCACACAATAATTAAAATGTCATAGATTAAAGACAACGGAGAGTCTTAAAAGCAGCAAGAGAAAAGCAAATAGTTACATATAAGAGAAAGCCCATAAGGCTATCTGCTGCTTTTTCAGCAGAAACTTATCAGGCCAGAAGAGAATGACATGATATATTTAAAATAGTGAAAGTAGAAAATCTAAACCAAGAATTTTCTACACAAAAAAAAATTATTATTCAAAATTGAAGGAGAGATAAAGAGTTTCCCAGACAAAGGTTACAGGTATTCATCACCACTAAACTAGCCTTAAAAGAAACGTTAAAATGACTTCTTTAAGTGTATAAGAGGTCATAACTAGAAGTAAGAAAATTGTGAAAGAAAAAGATCACACTGTAAAAGCAAACATACATTGAAGATAGTGAATTAATTACTTATAAAATAGTATGGAGTTTAAAACACAAAAGTATAATCAACAATATCTACATTAATTCGTAAAAAAATACAGAAAATAAAAAATATATAAAATATGGCATCAATTGCATAAAATGTGTAGAGGGGAGGGAATAAAAATGTAATGCTTCCAAGATGTGTTTGAACTTAAGCTTCCATCAACTTAATATAAACAGCTATAAACATAGGATGTTATATATGAACTTCATGGTAACCACAAACCAAAAACCAATAAAAGATATACAAAAAAATAAAGAGAAAGAAATCCTAATATAACACTAAAGAAAACCATCAAATCACAAGAGAAGAGAGAGAAGAAAGGAACAGAGAAGAACTACAAAAACCACCAGAAAAAAATTAACTAAAAGGCAATAAGTGCATATATATCAATACCTGTAAATAATTACTTTAAATGTAAATGAACTAAATTTTCCAATCAGAAGACATTGGTTGAAAATGGATAAAAAAAATAAGACCCAATTATATGCTGCTTATAGGAGACTCATTTCTGACCTAAAGATGCATATTTTTGAAAGTGAAGGGATGGAAATATATATTCCATGCAAGTGGAAATGAATGAAAAGCTGAGATAGCATATTAATATCAGACAAAATAGATTTAAAATCAAGACTGTTACAAGAGACAAAGATGGGCATTAAATAATGATAAAGGGATAAATCCAACAGGGGGATATAACCATTGTAAATATCTATATGCCTAACACAGGAGCACCTAAATATATAAATCAAATATTAACAGAGGTAAAAGAAGAAATTGATAGTAATAAAATAATAGTAGGGGACTTCAACAACTGACTTATATCGGTGAATAAATCTTTCTGAGAGAAAATCATTAAGGAAACAGTGGCCTAAAATGACACATTAGACTAAATGGACTTAACAATAAATTTAAGAAAATTGAAATCATATTAAGCATCTTTTTCTAACCACAGCAATATGAAACTAGAAATCAATTACAGGAAAAAAAAATACTGAAAAAACCACGAACATGTGGAGGCTAAACAACATGCTATTAAGCAACCAGTGGGTCAACAAAGACATCACAGAGGAAATAAAAAATACTTTGAGAAAAAAGAAAATGGAAACACAACGTTCCAAAGTCTATGGGACACAGCAAAGCAGTTTTAAGAGGAAAGTTGATAGTAATACACACCTACTTTAAGAAAAAAGAAAAATCTGTAACAGTTTAATTTTACATGTAAAGGAACTAGAAAAAGATAAACAAAACCCAAAGTTAACAGAAGAAATAATAAAAATCCAAGTAGAAATAAATGAAATAGGCACTAAAAAAAGAAAAAAAATGAGGAAACTAAGCAATTTCTTTGAAAAGATTTAAAACAGATAGAACTTCAGCTAGACTCAACATGAAAAAAAGAAGAAGCTCAAATAATTAAAATCAGATATGAAAGAGATGTTGACAACTAACATCACAGAAACAAAAAAGATCATGAGACCACTAGGTATAATCATACACCAACAAATTAAACAACCTGGAAAAATCTTCCAAGAATCTTCCAAGACTGAATCAGGAAGAAACAGAAAATCTTAACGGACAATTATTAGTGATAAAATTGAATCAGTAATCAGAAATCTAACAAAGAAAAGTCCTGGACCAGATGGCTTCACAGGTGAATTATACCAAGCAGTTAAAGAAGAATTAATACCTATCCTTCTAAAACTCACCAAAAATGGAAGAGGAAGTAACACTTCCAAATTCACTCTATGAGGCCAACATTATCCTAACAAAACCAGGCAAAGACATTACAAAAAAAGAAAATTACATCCAATATTACTGATGAACATAGATGCAAAATTCTTCAATGAAATATTAAACAAATTCATCAATACATTAAAAGGATCATACAACACAGTCTAGTAGGACTTAGTCCAGAACGTATGTCAATCAACATGATATACCACATTAACAAAGGCTAAAAATCTTATGATCATCTCAATACACACACAAAACACATGTAACAAAATTCACTATCAATTTATTAGAAACTCTCAACAAAGTAGATGTAGAGGGAACATACCTCAACATAATAAAGGCCATATATGACAAACCCACAGCTGGCATCATATTCAATGGTGAAAAACTGACAGTATTTCCTCTAAGATCAAGACCAAGACAAAAATGTCCACTCCCACCACTTTTATTCAAACACAGTACTGGCAATTCTAACCACAGCAGTCAGATAAGAATAAGAAATAAAAGACCCAAATTGGTAAGAAGTAAAACTGTCACTGTTTCCACATACTTTATATACAAAATCCTAAAGATTCTACCAAAAACACAATTAGAACTAATAAATTCAGTAAATGTGCAGGATACAAAATTAACATAGAAAATCTGTTGCATTTCTATACACTAATAATGAAATTATTAAGAAATTATTAAGAGAAATTAAGAAAACAATCCTACTTACAATTGCATCAGTAAGAATAAAATACATAGGAACTCACTTGGCTAAGTGAGTTATATGACCAAGGAGGTATATGACTTGTACTCTGAATACCATAAGATACTGACGGAAGAATTTAGAGGTAACAAAATAAATGGAAAGATACACCATGCTCATGGATTAGAAGAATAAATGTTTAAATGTCCACACTACCCAAAAAAAAATCTACAAATTCAATGTAATACTTATGAAAACACCACTAGCATTTTTCACAGAAATAAAACAAATAATCCTAAAATTTGTATGGAATCACAAAAAAACTCAAGTAGCCTAAGCAATCTTGAGAAAGAAGAACAAAGCTAGATATATCATGCTCTCAGATTTCAAACTATACTACAAAGCTATAGCAATCAAAACAATATGATATTGGCACAGAAACAGACACATAGATCAATGGAACAAAATAGCACAGAAATAAATCCATGCTTAAATGGTCAATTAATCTACGTAAAAGGAGACAAGAATATACAATGGGGAAAAACGGTCTCTTTAACAAATGGTGCTGGGAAATTGGACAGCTACATGCAAAGGAATAAAACTAGACCACTTTCTTATACCATATATAAAAACAAACTTAGAATGGATTAAAGACACCTGAAACTATAAAGCTTCTAGAAGAAAACATAGGCAGTAAATTTTTGGATGTTGGTCTTAACAATATATGTACGTGGGGTCTGTGTTCCCAGGCAAGGGCAACAAAAGCAAAAATAAACAATTAGGACTATACCAAACTAAAAATCTTTTGCACTGTGAAGAAAACCATCAATAAAACAAAAAAGGCAACCTACTAAATAGGAAAAGATATTTGCAAATGATATATCTGATAAAGGGTTAATATGCAAATATACAAAGAACTCATACAACTCAATACCAAAAACCAAACAAACCATCTGATCACAAAATGGGCAAAGGTCCTGAATAGACATTTTTCCAAAGAAGACACACAGAAGGCCAAGAGACACATGAAAAGATGCTCAATATCACTAATCATCAGAAAAATGCAAATCAAAACCATAATGAAATATCACCTCACATCTGTCAGAATGGTTAGTATCAAAAAGGCAAGAAATAACAAGTGTAGATGAGGATGTGGAGAAAAAGGAATGCTCATGCTCTGCTATGGGGAATGTCAACTGGTGCAGCCACTATGGAAAATAGTATGGAGGTTCCTTAAAAACTTAAAACAGAGCTACCATATGATCCAGCAATTCCACTTCTGTGTATTTATCTAAAGAAAATGAAAACACTAATTTGAAAAGATATGCACCCCTATGTTCATGGCAGCATTATTTATAACAGAACAATATGGAAACAACCTAAATGTCCATTGATAGATGAATGGATAAAGAGCTGGTACACACACACACACACACACACACACACACACACACACACACACACTGGAATATTACTCAGCCATCATAAAGAATGAAATCTTCCCATTTGTGACAACATGTTTGGACCTAAAGGGTAATGTGTTAAGTGAAGTAAGTCGGAGATAGACAAATACCATATGTTTTCACTTATATGTTGAATCTAAAAAAAAAAAAAAAAAAACCATAAAAAAAATGGAAACAGACTAATAAATAAAGAGAACTGGTAGTTGCCAGAGGAGAGTACAGCATAGGGACTATAGTCAATCATCTTGTAATAACTTTGTATGGTGAAAGACAGTAACTAGACTTATGGTGATCTTAATGTATATAAGTGTTAAATCACTATATTATATACCTGAAATTAATGTGACATTGTTTATCTACTTCAATAAAAAATAAAGCTAAAAAAAACTGGACTGAAAGTACATAAGTCAAGACGTCTAATAGCGCAATTTAATTGTGAATGCATAAAGGCCAAAAAAGTTCCTGTAAGTGTCTCTGGAAATAGACATTAAGTTTGTAACAGTTGTCTTGAAAGTATTTCCCTCATGAAAAATTGTCATTATTATGGATACACCATACTTGAACTTACCGAAACCCACCCACTACTGAAGTTTTGATTTCAGAATCCTGAAGACATAGTTGCTTCTCCTTGGCAATTCTCACTCTGTAGATAAATGACTCCAGTTTATTCACTGCAAACCCATCTATATATGCTCTTCTGAGAGAACATTTTAAATCTGAGTCCAATTTATCCTCTCTCTTCTGCCCCAATTCCAAGGTTTTTGTTTTACTAACAGTAACCCTCTTCTGTCCAACTATACCTAACATAATCTTGTTCTTTATATTTTATATGAAAGCAAGTTTAGTTAGGCTTTTGACTCATTTATAACTCAGTAACTTTAAATTTTCTGGTGCATGTAGCAAATTTACCTTGTCCATAACATTTTATTAAATTTTATAATTAGAATAAATTTTATTTTGGAGTGAGTGCTTAATTTTTGTACTCACTGTAATATTTGGGGAAAGTAGATATTGATAGAAGCAAAAAATTAGTAAGTATGTGGGAGACTGTTGAATAAAGCAGTAGCTTCACTCTTATTGGAGTAGCCTAAATCCTAAACTGTTGCCCCAGGTTATTTATTTTAAAAATATAATGAAACTAAAAACTAAAAAATATTTGCAACTGCTGTATTTTCACCTCTCAAAATGTATCGATATATTTAATGGCCAAAAGATTGGATAGAATACTAGATTTCTCAGGAAAGCCTGCTTCCATGTAGATGGCTAGATCCTGTGTAGAGATATTGTGATTCATTCTGTCTAGGTCAGTAGCTTTCATTCTAAGTTCACACCAGAAACATCTACAAAAGTGGGTCTTAGAGAGTAATGTTACAGAGCGGGGAGACTGAGGAAGCTGCGTCTGGCTCCCGCTCTCACAGTGCACGCAGTACGCTGAGCTCCGGAGAGACGGTGCGGGGCAAGCGAGAGTCCGACGTGCACTGCGCGGCTCTGCCTCGCTGGGGAAAATAATTAAACACGGGCAACGGAGATGCGAAGAAGCCGAGAAGCAAAACGTGCCCATACGCACTGTTTGTGCAGACTTGCTGAGAGGAGCACAAGCAGCACCCAGAAGCTTCGGGGAACTTCTCTGAGTGTTCTAAGGGGTGCTCGGAGAGCTGGAAGACCGTGTCTGCTGAAGAGAAGGGAAAACCTGAAGACACGGCAAAGGCGCACAAGGCCCGTTTGGAGGAGAAATGCCAACTTATATCCATCCCCCCTGATGGGGAAACACAAAAGAAGTTCAAGGATCCCGATACACCCAAGAGGCCTCCTTCGGCCTTTTTCTTGTTTCGTTCTGAGTATTGCCCGCAAATCCAAGGGGAGCATCAGTGAGGTTGCGAAGACGCCGGTAGAGACGCGGGTCTCCCCACGTGCCGATGACCAGCAGCCGCACGGAAGGAAGCTGCCAGGCTGCAGGGAGAAGGATGTTGCTGCTTCCGAGCTAAAGGAAAGCCTGATGCGGTTTCGAAGGGAGTCGTCGAGGCTGAAGACAACAAGAGAAAGAAGGAAGAGGAGGAAGACAAGGATGATGAAGAAGGAAGATAAAGACGATGAAGAAGATGAGGAAGGAAGATGAAGATGATGAGTAGGTTGGTTCTAGCGCAGATTTTGTTCTCTTGTCTATAACGCATTTAACCCCCCTGTACACAACTCACTCCTTTTAAAGAAAAGAAACGTACGCTGTTGTATAAGATTTGTTTTTAAACCGTACAGTGTCTTTTTTTGTATACTTAACACACTACGGAATGTGTCTTTAGAGAGCCTTGTCCTGGGGGTACTTTGAGTAGCCACTAACCTTGCCTGGGACAGTGTGGGGTGGTACATTGGCATGGAAATTTAAAGCAAGTTCTTGTTGGGGCACAGGACAAATTAGTTGTATGTGCGGATGGTAGTTTTTCCATCTTCACTTATCTCTGATGCAGCTTACACAAAATAATTGTTCTGTTACCTGAGTATCACTCTGTAATTGAAAAAAAGTCGCAACTGTTTTGTTGACATTCTGAATGCTTTCAATACAATTTATTAGGAAAAAAAAATGGGGGGGGGATCTTAAAGTATGGCTCCTAGACCAGCAGTTTCAGCATCACATGAAAAATGCAAGTTCTAGTGGCTCCTGGGTGGTTCAGTCAGTTGAACCTTGGACTCTTGATCCTCACCTCAGGGTCATGAGTTCAAGCCCTGCATTGGGCTCCATGCTAGGTGTGGAGCCTACCTACTTAAAAAAAATAAATACAAATTAAAAAATGCAAGTTCTTGGGCCTCACCTCACACCTATCCAGAAACTCTTGGGATAGGGTACAGATTCATTTTAAAAGCTCTCTAGATGATTGAGATAAATGTAAAAATGTAAGAATCACTGAGATAAACTATTCTTATTATGTTCTATCATTCCTTACTCCAGGCTGAAACTTTTAGGAACAAGATCTTTCATGGAAAACACAATAAACATCTATAGCCACATAGTATAGTTATTAGAATAAGTTTTGGACCTGATCTGGCATATTTTAGAATTCTCCAAATGATTAAATCTCCCTTACCACATTTTTTACCTCTGGAATATGGGGATATCAGTATCTATCTCCTAGAGTTGTCACAAGGTTCAAAGAACTGATGTTTTTAAGCTTTTAGTAGAGTGACCTACAAAAAAAAAAAAATCAATAAAATGATAGCTATTGATGATATTATTATAGATTTGGGTATTATGTATTCTTTATTGTTAGTGTAAAAATTATTTTCACAATTATTATTATTGAATCTATTTTGGGTTTGGCATTCAGCTGACATTAGATATTCCTAGCTTATCAAATAATATTTACTACTGCATTCTCTTTGTGTTGAGAGGATGTTACTAATTTTTTATAGTTTTTTTCTTCCATTTTGTAAGTTGTTAGGTAGGTGAAATCACGCTTTTCAAAGTTTTAAGGCAACAATCCTAAAAAGTATAATTTATTTGGTCACCACGATGTGTGTAGATAGATATAACTGAAATAAAGTATTATAAAATACTACATACAATTTATTTTGATGTTTTATATACCATATATTCTCTATATTTATTTTTGTTATATTTAAGTAAAATATTCTACTGCCACCCCATGATATAAATAGTATGAAATACCCTGATTAAGCCAAACGTAATTTAGTAAAAATATTCAACAACGGCCAATTATAAAAATATTGTCAAATATGACAGAGTTGGTATTTTCTTGTTTTCCCACAGCTTTTCTTAACAGTTACTACATTGCATTATGTTTATGTTTTTAGCCCTCCCACTCATACTAAAAAACTGAGTCATTCTAGCATACAAGCTATTCACCCTGTCTAGTGTAAAATGCATGTTGAATGTAAGCAGGGTCAGATAGCAAAACCACTGTGTCTGTTGTTTTATATTATGGCTCAGCTCAGAGAGAAACATTGTTTCTAGTTTAAATGGTTACCAGTTAGCACAGTATATAATGTATAAAAATGGGTGGTAATTTTTTAAATTGTTTTATATATTAGAATTTGTTTTCTCCAATAAGGCATATGATTAAAATGTTTACTAAAAGAGCAAATTTTCAACATAGTGAGGGGAGAGGATTTCAAACTTTGATGTACCATATATTTTTTTCTTGTGATTTATGTATCAAGATTATTATTAAAGCATCACTGTTTTGACTGTGCAAAGTAATATGGATTTTATCACACAAATCCTTTATTCAGATTCAAGTTATTATAATTAGCATGAAATTATTGATTACAAGCTTTCTTTTATAGTCAGATACATTTGCATTTTCCTTAATGTCTTCAAGAATGTATCAAAGGATTTTCCAAGCATTGACATGTTAAATATGTGTCAATTTCCATAACTATGTCTTGAATTGTAGTCAGTTTTTCTGTGTTAAACATATACAAGCCATAAATTCACCTGGTTGTTGATACCTCATTGTTACATTTCCACTTAACTACCCTAAGTCAAATAAACACATATACTCCAGGGTATTCAGAAACTGTTTTCTGTAGAGCAATCACTTAAACTTTTTTTGCAAAAACCATAATCCTCATATTTATTTCTTTCACAATTACTGATGAGATGGAAAAAAAAAAAAAAAAAAGGCCTTTTCTGGCTGACTGCCCAGTGAATTCTGCACTCGGACACTGAAGGCCACTTTGATTGTGTTTTGATGTTTTCACCAACCTATTACTGTATTGACTTGATGGCAGCCAAAACATACATTTGTGATCTCATTTTTCTCCAGCAGTTTTTTCCACTCAATCAGGCATGTACACAAATATCCACAGGACAGAAGAATGCTTTTAACTGAAGCAAATCTCTTAGGAATAGTGTCATGCAAGAACCTCTTTGAAAGACTATAGTTTGCTGTTTATGCCAAGTATTTTTCCCCTTAGTGAATACCATTGAAATTAATGCCAGAAAGAAAAGATGCTTTATAAACAATGATTCTGCTCTGCCAAATGTCCTCAGAATGTTAAAGATTGAGTAGTAATTATATCTTTTTTAAAAAGACCACAAGATTTTTACCATCCATTTGCTGTGACCAAATATTAACGTGCTGCAGCTGTCCGTCTGAATTAGCATTAAGGAATATTTCTTGCTGATGTCATGGAAGTGCAAAAATGGGTCTTTTTTAGAGAGACACAAAATTCAAATCAGAGTTGTCTTTCCCTGGCTCCCCTTTGTAGTTCATTGCTCACTACCATAATACTACTTTATTCCTGATGCCAAAAGAATTAAATTATAGCATAAATCTACATGTTATTATTGCTAAAAATGACTTTAGAAATCCTTTTTTGATTGTGTCCTTTCAGTTTACAGAAACCATTTAAGAAAGTTTAAACTCTCACTTTATAGTAAGGCTCAATATTGGACATCAAATAGTATATTTCAGGGATCATGCACTATATTCCTGCTTGGCACCAAAAGACTTATAGCTATTTCCCAAAATAAATTATTCAAAAGACTAAAATTTTCTACTGTAATGGAAATTCAAAAAACATGCTTAATATTTAAAATAACATGTAATCACACAATGTGACTATAGGATAAAAACCTAGACAAATTTTTAAATATTGATTAGCTGAAGCTTCTATATCATTCACCACTCTAATAATTTTCCAGCATCAAACATAACTTGCAATGACAAAAAATACCTGAGCTGAGAAATAAAAAACAAATCTTTCTCTGAAGTTTGCAGAAACAGAACATATTCTGATATGGAATGCCTTATGATTCTGTGTAAAGGCTACCATGATTTACCAAATTGTTTTGCCATCATTAAATCTCCTCAAAATTCTAGTCAAACTATGTTCACCAAAAATCAAAATTTTCATTTTTCAAAAATCAATCCTTTCTATATGTCCAATAATTTCTCTTTTTTAAATATTTATTTATTTGAGAGAGAGAGAGAGAGCATGTGCATGTGAGTGTGTGTGCGGGGTGGGGACAGAGGACGAGGAAGAGAGAATCCCAAGCAGACTCTGCACTGAGCTTGGGAGCCCAATGCGGGGCTGGATCTCTGACCAGAGCCAAAAATCAAGAGTCTGATGGCTTAACCGACTGTGCCACCCAGGTACCTCTACATGCCCAATAATTTCTAACAGCAATTCCCTAACAACTTTTTCTAAAGTAAAAATCAAACTAATTAAGCATTTCATAGGTAGAACAGTTAGCAGGACAATGACTAGTAATTTTCATTTTTTACTGAAGCACAGGGAATATACATGTTACATTAGTTTCAGGTGCACAGCACAGTGATTTGTCAAATCTATATGTGATTCTATGCTCACCACAACTGTAGTTACCATCAGTCACCATACAACACTATTACAGTACCATTGACTATATTCCCTATGCTTCATCTTTTATCCCCATGATTGACTAGTAATTCTTATAAGGAATTCAGATAGAATGTTTATGTTGTCTAAGTTGATTTCAACCAGTTACTTATAATTTAAAATGAAATGTGGGGAGCCTGCTTCTCCCTCTGCCTGCTGTCCCCCCCTGCTTGTGCTCTCTTTCTCTCTGACAAATAAATAAAATTTTAAAAAATAAAATAAAATAAAATGTGGTAAACCTATTAATAGTAAAACAAATTGATTTACTATTAATACGAAAAATATTTTGGAGGGAAAATAATACTAAAAAAGGTATATAATAGGGGCACCTGGGTGGCTCAGTCGTTAGGTGTCTACCTTCAGTTCGGGTCATGATCCCAGGGTCCTGGGATCGAGCTCCGCATCGGGCTCCCTGCTCCGCAGGAGGCCTGCTTCTCCCTCTCCCACTCCCTGGGCTCGTGTTCCCTCTCTCGCTGTTTCTCTCTCTGTCAAATAAATAAAAATCTTAAAAAAAAAAATGTATATAATATAATCTCACATCCTATATACATATGGTCATGCTATTAAAAATACATACTGATACTACTTCATTTTTATTACTGATTCCTTAAAAATTTAAATTTATTAAAAGCATTAAAATCTGAAATTTATTTATTAAAGATTTATTCTTCATTATTGCAAAAGGAGATTTCAATTCTAATTTGTACAATTGTTTGAGCTGTATCTTTCTGAAAGTGTTCCCTTTATTTCTAAATACATTTTACCAATGTTAATTTTAATTTCCTCTCCTTATGTGTTCCTGAATAACAGCCTTTCTTTAAATAACCATCATTAAATTTCTAAAATGTGAAATTTAATCATTTCCAGAATTTTTTCTGTCAATAAAATTATGCATGCCCTCTCCTTTGTACTGTGACTATGCCACTTTATATAAGTAAATATGAATTATCTTGCTTTGAATTAAATGTTAATGGGTATTTAATTAATTGAATGTTTCTGTTAAGTATTTGTTAGACTGTACAAAAACCATGGGAGTCATAAAGTTGAAAAAGACACATTCTTATTTTTTCTGTGGGGACGAAATAAACTTCCAGGATGTTATACATAGGAGAATGTGATCCCCAATATGCTGAGTTTTATTGGAGATCAGGAAAGAGGAAGATACTCCTGTAAGAGAGGCATGTCCATGAGATAGTTTTAGAGGTTGACTTTGCAGCATCATTGGAATTAATTATTGGAAATTAAAAATGAAGAAAGAGATAAGGCATCATCACAGTTTGAGGGATTAACATAAAACTATGGAAGCAGAAAACTGCAGAACATTTGCAACATCAGTCAGTCACCTGGTTAGTAGTCCAGGTGATTAGTAGTCCAGGAGGTTAGACATGGAGTTTTTATACATTTCTCTATACCTGTCCACTTTTCCATATTAAAACCTTATTCCTTAATATTCAACTTCATATGCTGTTTCCACACACACACTACTTTGCTTATCTTACATACATATTCTAACTTATCCATGCTTTTTACTTAAAGTATGATCTTTAAAATGAGATACAATGTATCATATGTGCTTAGATCAGTTTTAACTATAGTAAGGTTGTTCCCTCTCTTGATCCAGAGCCATTAATAATTGGTATTAACACATACTTTAACCATTTTGCTAGTTTATCTTCAATACAAATTCCAAGATTTTTTTTCTTGCCCCTCCCCAAACCTGCTGTTAAACCAGGTCTTACCACCTGTGGATTATATTTATACCTAATTTGAATTTCTTGTTACTCAATTTGATTTTGTATAATTTGGTTCTCTCTAGCAGCATACTTGTCAAGTTTTTCTGATCTTTTTAAGATAGTTTTGTGCATATTATTAAAAAAGTATTTGGCTAAGTTATTTAAATACTATTTACAAGCAATAGTCAAAGATCTCAATAGATAACACAAGAGTTACATTTAATTTATATTGATTAAAGGATTAATTTTGCAATAATGTCAAATTCACAGAGTTGTAGGTACTCCTTTAGACTTTGACATAGATTTATTAATCAAAATGTGCTTTTTTCTATGAAATTATTCTGAGCTATAATCTTGTGATTGTGTTTAAATATCATCTCTCTAAATTGTGAATTATAAATCACTGCTCTGTTTGTCCCATGATAGGTTAAATTACTTAAATGTTTAACAAAACTGAATAATAAAGTATGAAATTATTTTCTATATGTGTTAGTTTCTATAGAGGTATACTAGTATTATTATTTTCTATGTGTATTACTTTCTACAGAGGTATACTAGTACCATATGGAAATTCAGCTTTCAAGGAATACTTTTCACATGTTTCTGTTTGAAATTATTTTTATTCAATACTTTTTCTCCCATTTGGTGTAAAAGAAAGAATAAAATTAGAACTGAATATTACTACCAGCCTTGTAAGTTATGTTATAATCATACTGCAAATATTAGGACTTTCTCTTTCAAGTTATTCTTATTATACTGGTATCATAAAAGTATTCACTTCATAAACCATTTCTTTGTCAAGATGTAGTCCCTATTAGTAAACTGTTATTTTTAACACAGACTTTTTTTTCTGAATTTAGAAAACTATATCTAACTTCCTATTAGGAAACCTCTTAGCACCTTCTAGGCAGTACAGTAAAAAATTAGCAAATCCCTGTCTTCCTGTCTCTCTCTAAAGACAAAATTCTGAATTCAGATATAATAAGACTTTTTTTTTTTTTTTTTTTTTTTTACATCCTACAAATTGTTTAGCAAGAATCTTTGGAGCTCTGACAGGCAGGCAAATGTTTCTAACTTCTTCCCACTGCTGGAAGAATAGACACATTCTTATACTCTTAAGTTAACTTCAGAAGTCATTTTTGAAAAATAGTAACAGAAATCTCATTTCCAATTAATGGATTTGAGAAATTAAGTGAAAATAAATACATTGAGCTATTCTGTGTTTTTAATAACAGGAACTTATTGTGTAATTTATTAGTACATAATCTGCTTATATTATTTGCGCTTATTTTTAAGAGTCAGTCAACCTTTGCTTCAAGAACCTGGTGCTAACAAGTTTACAAACCCAGAGTTTCCCTGTTATGCCAGAGAAGGACTAGTAGTTTGCTTCTTTGAAAAACTAATCATTTTCCAATTTTCTCTCAAACATTTCATCGTATCATCATCTGTTCTCTTTTTTTACAAAATAATTTAGAGCACCTTTGTATGCCAAATTTTTTTGTTCATGAACCAGTTAAAATTACATAAACATACAGAAGCACAAGTAAACTATTTCATGTCATTATTGATACCATAGAAGGCTTGAAGAAGCAAGGAAAACCTCTGGTTTAATTATTATTTAAACATTAGGCTCCTTAACTCAATTCTCTCTACCTTCTTTTTAGCATGAAAAGGGGCTACAAATCCCTCTATCTACATGATATCAAAACCTATCTAAAGAATATAAAAGAGACAATTGATTTAATAGCATATAACAAACAACCCAAACATGACTGAATTAACTAAATTTTGCAGGTATAGATATCTGACAAACTCCTTCAGATTTTTTTCCTCCAAAATATCTTAATGCACATTTCTATCTAATTATATAATGCTGTTAAGAATTTTAAAGTTTTTAATGGAAATTAGTTAGCTAAAATTAATATATAATACCACAGGTAAATTCTGCTTATCCCATTACAATTGGAAAACTATGTCATATGCTTATTTTGTCATCAAGTGGCTATAGCACATGGCTCAAACATAGGAGTGACAATTCCAGCAACATTGTTAGGTTTTAACCAACTGGATGATGGTATGTGGCCCATGTAGTGGTGCACGCTTTTACATAACAATTTCTAAACAGAAACTTACAGACTTTGTGAAGTAATTATCATTGATTTAAAATTACTGACAAGTTGATAGGAGGAATTATGTGATGCTATTTGGTGCTTGCCTTTATAAGTAACAAAAAATGAAATTAACAAAGCACATTTTCATGTCCTACATTAAATAAATGGCATGTTAGAATTTGAGGTTTACAAACTAGTTTTGTTTAACTGATTTTGGTAATTTAAAACTGTTTAAATATTATTTGAGGACTTGCTAGGTTTGGGTGAAGCCATTAAAACAATATAAAACTATTAAATTTTTTGGGTGCCTGGGTGAGTCAGTTGGTCAAGCACCTGCCTTCAGTTCAGGTCATGATCCCAGAGTCCTGGGGTCAAATCCCACATCTGGGTCTCTGCTCAGCAGGGAGTCTGCTTCTCCCTCTCCCTCTGCCTCTGCCTTTCCCCCCTGCTTGTGCTCATTCTCTCTCTCTCTCAAATAAATAAATAAAATCTGTGCAAAAAACAGAACAAATTGTTAAAACATATTTAGCACAAAATTTTATAATTAAATTGTTAATATTTTTTCAAGCATTTATATCTTCATAGCCTGATTTTATTCACAATCTCACAGTCCGTTGTTTGAAATAATAGGGTTTTTAAAAATTGTATTAAAGAAAAATTACACAAATGCAAAATGTGTTTACATGAGGAGGGAAAACATTTTGGTATGGATTAAACTGCATTTATCAATGTGTCAGTGCCATAAAGTCAAAATGTGATTTTTCCATGAAATGTTTAAAATAAATGTTTTATTTGAAACCATAGATCTTGTCAAATAGAAACATTTCCAGTCAAATCAATTAATTAGTGTCTCTTGAAGTCAGTTAAGGTGCTGTCATCCCTGTAGTTCCTGAATGCTTTCTGATACATAGCTAATATAAATTTGATTGATTGAAAGATACTATCTGTCAAACAAATCTGGTGGAAACAAATAAAGAAAAGGAAAAAAAATGTCCTACTTCAGCAAAGTGGCTCAGATCTTGGCAAAGCCAAGGAGCACATATCCATTTAAAGCAAATAAACTGAATTTCAACTGAGGAGAATCATCTTGTAAATGGTAAAAGGCTAAAATAAAAATGGTGAAAGGCATAAAATAATGGGTGAATATAAAGAAAAGGAAAGGATTTAGAGACTTACGTATAGTGTATGATGTAGGAATTTAAGGTAACTTAATTGGACGATGATCACCTGAATGTATTTTAAACTATGTGGTATGAAATGAAGGCAAGTATCCATTAAATGAGCAGAGAATTAGCACACATGCATCTGCATAAAATTTGAAAGGCAAAGCAAATCTGTATGGTTGTATTAGACACCTTAAAGACATTATGTAAAGCTGACCCTGCTCCCCATATCTGTTCCTTGATGTCATGTTAATTTTGCATTTTCCCTTTTTATGGACCTTGCTGATTTAAACACAGGCATATAACTGCTCCCAGCATAGTCAGGCAGATCATTTCATTGCAGTGTGAAATGATGACAATAAGACAGCCTGACATGTCTACGTGTGGCATAAATTAAAATACGTGACATTGGGGCGCCTGGGTGGTTCAGTCTGTTAAGCGGCTACCTTCGGTTCAGGTCATGATCCTGGGGTCTTGGGATTGAGCCCCACATCTGGCTCCCTGCTCGGTGGAGAGCCTGTTTCTCCCTCTTCCTCTGCCTGCCACTTTGCCTACTTGTGCTCTCTCTCTCTCCGTCAAATAAATAAATAAAATCTTAAAAAAAAAAAAAATGTGACATTATCTCCAGTGTGGGAGACATATTTTATGTCATATACATGTCAAAAAGGTAATGTCAATATTGTAACATGTCACCCATCTATCATTTGTCACCTATCTGTGCAGGGCAAAATAATTATGAATAATCTCAGAGAAGTGAATATTTTGGACTAGCTCCAACAGATCTAGTCTTAGCCTAATTTTCATCTCAAGTTCTTCTTTCTTTTCAATCTTCATAACTACAAACACTGTCTAGCTGCTGCTTTAGCGATCATAAATTCATATCAATATCCATATCATATTATAGTCCTATACAGCTTAGAATGGTAGGTGAAATGCAAGACCAGCTACTTGATTTGCAGGGCCTAGTGTAAAATAAAAACATGAGATTCCTTGTTAGAAAAGCAGGGGAAAAGTGCTGTTCAATGTAACAAATATAAAGCTTTTTCCACCTCTCGTGGTTTGTTTTGCAAATTGTCCTTGTGATTTTAATTTGCTTTTTAATGTCATCTTAGGTAAAGAAAAATAAAAATTTAAATCATTAGCATGAATTTTACCATAAACTTTATATTGGGTAATGGCACTTTAAAATCCCTGAAATTATGTAATTTGTGTTTTATAGCTCACACACGCATATGTATTTTGTATGAACAGGGGAAACATTGCAGAAATCTAACTCAATTGCTTTTATTTCACTTCTTGATATGTTCATGTTATACCAACACCCTCTACCTTTGGCTCTCTGATAAGTAAGGAAGGACTGAAAGAAAAAGGAACTCTGGATTGCCCTTTCTTTTTTCTTCTATGTCATCATTTCACTTCTTTTAAAAAAAAAAGTCTACATAATAGATGTTGTTTTGATTTATTTTGTAGAATTGAAATATTCTGCTTCATCATACATACACACACATACGCAGATTCTCTCAGGCAAAAAGCAAAATTATTTAAAGCGAATAGTATTAAATTTTTTAACATTTTTTTAAATTGTTTAACACTTAAATATTAAAATCAATGAGATTTAAAAGAAACTAGTCTTTGATAGGTAAAGAAATACAAGTAAGGGGATGTAACTTCATTTGAATAGAATAACAAACGATGCCAACAACGTAACTCATCAGTTGTTCTGTCAAAGACAAGGAGGGCAATATGAGGGAGGCATATATAGAGAAAGAAGGGAGATAGGAGAGAACTTTACATCTTTAAAGTTAGCCAAGAAAGAAAGTTGGCTGTTCCTCAAGGATCAATTGAATGATGAATGTGCAGATTTCTATTTGCAACTGCATCCCAAATGCTCATGTATGTCAACAAACAAGCAAAACAGATGTTATCCAAGTCACCTATGGAGCCAAGAACAGATGGGCTAGATGTGTTGTGTGAGAACAAAAATTCACCTGTGATGTGATCTCACAGAGCGGAGTCCCATTGACCAAACCTATTTTATAGTAGGACAAAGCTTATTAAAAAGACAACAACAAAATAAGATTGGAGCTGACAAAGCAGTTTAGCTGTGGTCAGAAAGAAAAAAAAAAAACTGATAATACTGGCAAAATCTACAGTGATGGAAAGATAAAAATATATATGAAGGACTGTACCTGGTATATTAAGTATTTGTAAAATATTGAATAAGTGATCATCTATCATTCATTATGACACATATTTTGATAATATTCTAGTACAAAAAATAAATTATAATTACCAAAACTCCTGTCTATTCTATATCTGTCTCAAACTGTGTAATACCTCCAAAGTTTAAAATTTGTACTTTAAAAAAATGACATACCTTCTTAGAAAATTTAAAAGGTGTAAGAATTATGCATACCCACAGATATGCATATAGTTCTTTCTCAGAAAAAAAAAAAACTAGCAGAATACAATGAAAATACATATTATTCGTTTTTTTCATTTTCATATATTAAAATATAAATAAATTTGTAATCAAAGAAAGAAAACAGTGTTCTTCCATCTAATGTTTATCTTTGACATAATCAATTGCCCTTGATCAGAGGTTTCTATGTCACTTTCTTCTTCATATGTCCATAATTCTATAGTCTACAAAATACCTATTCTCTCTCTCATGCTTCCAGTGAACCACCCTCTGTCTCAGGCTGGCACAAGTCAAGGAGTTCTTTGAGTCCTTGGCAGGCCATCTCCCAGCATGGGGGCTTCTTTATCTGAAACTGAAGGATGAGAGTTGTCCTCCAGCTAAATCTAGATGTTAAAGCCTACAAAGAACAATTCCAACCCTTATTACAATGACCCTCCTATTCTCTCAAAGGCAGAAAGCCTCCCAGATCATTATCGGCCACACTTACTTTTATAATGCCTTAAAAATGCCCTGAAATGACATATCTCACACACTTTCCTGTCCTCATCCTCCCAAATACAGTCTTGTCTGGAGATCAGGATCTGTCACCAACAAACTCCCTGTATCCTTATTCTGCCTTCTCAGTATTACACTACCTTCTTGTTCTGGTAGAACTTGAAATTTGAACTAATATAAACACGAAAGCGTCAACTGGCCCCCAACCTCACCTTCCCACCAATAACAACTAAAAAGACTGGAAAAATACTAGGAAATCACTTGTACTAAAGATGAAAAAAAAAGAAAAAGAAAATTCTGGAAGAGACTGGAAGCTGGGAAGAAAGAAATAGCACAGCATGAGTTACTCATTTTTGAGGCTTTAATCTGGTGTTACAATAAAGTCAGGCCTACTAGTACATCTGAAACTGATCGTTAAAAAAAAAAAAGGTCAGATGAACAGAGACTAACTTGGAAACAACCATAGTTGTTAGACCCTAGAATGTGAGATGGGAATATTAGAAAGGAGAATTCCAAGAGTAGGGAGCCCTAGATGCTATGTTATAAACCCTGCCCAATTCTTTGGGTGGTCCTGGAGCCATGCATTTGAAGGGCAGAATGAGATTTGACAACTAAATTGAGGACATAATGAGTAAGAAAGATAAATTGTATTCAGCTACACACAACAGTTGAGATTGAGAAATGTCTATCTAAATGACAAGTCCAACTTTTTTCTCAAATATATGGTCAGTGTGTAGGCTTTTTAGAATGTGCACATACTTTATTTATACATATAATGTTTCTCATTAATAGGCTTTGAATTATTTTTCTGTGGTTGATAAATTTATAGAGTACATTTGCAAGTAACTGTTACAATTTTATTTCATAAATCCTAACTAAATCTATGCTCAAAATATAGTTCTATACATTTTGAAATCATTAAAAAATGCTAAATTTCTACAAGATTCATGCCTCTTGCTAGGCAATTAAAGCGTATATCTATGGAAAATTATTTATGATTAACAGCTAAATAAACAGATTGAAAAGGGAAATTGACAAAGACAGAGAAATTTTAAATTCCTTTATGCATCATTGTAAAAATAAAATTGAAAACATCTCACATTTGGAAGAACATGGGAGAAACACATAACTGTATAACTGAGATTGGTACAACTGATTTTGTATTAATGATCTCTACCATCTTCCCAAATGATCTTTAAAGAATGTGTTAGGTAAGCTAACACTGTAAATATATTCAGTAGTTCTATAGATAAATCTGGAATTATATAACAAGAAAGGCACGGGATACACATGTAAGCTACACACATACATAAATTATGCATATACATGTTAACAAATTTGCATATTTGTGGCTCTACAAAAACTTGTTAAAAGTTAAAACAAGGGTTACTTTACTTCTTGCTTCTAATAGTTTATATTATAGGTTTTGTAAATTTAATGTACTTATTTTATTAAGATAAAGTTTCATAGTCCTTCCAAGAATTAGTATTAATCTATAAATTCACTCAGAGGACCCTCATTTATTTTTGCAATAAAAATTCTTATGTCTAGTGTGATAGAACTTGATAATGGACATCCATTCCATGATATCTATTTGAAAGTTCTATTTCATCTGGTACCTGATAAACAAAGTACTGCCTGTTAAAGGAAGAAATAAAAGATGAAGGAAAATAGGAATGACAAAAAGAAGGGAGAAAAGAGAGAAACCAAGATGGAGGGAGAGAAAAAAGGAAGGAGGAAGGAAAGGAGAGAGTGAAGAAGACTGAATATTGGTATTTAATTACTGGTATTTAGTTCATGCTAAACTACTTCTGAAAAAATAACTGATATATCAAAAATTATTTGCCATTTCTGTACATTTTAAAGAGAATATACAGTACATACAGAGTAAAAATAGAAACAACACTCACACGACAAGCCAGTTAATCATCATTTGTTTCTTTTGATTTCACAATTAATCTGAATGGCTGAGAAAGCAAGCAATTGTTTTTGTCAGCTAGAATTGAGCTGGAAAGAGATTACAGTCTCCCTAACATCTGAAACAGAATTAAATTTGGTTTCCTAAGGTTTGCAATGAGCTGAACACAAGTTAAGCTGAAGTTGAATGCAATTTAAATGACAGTTGAAAGTGCAAGCTAGAAGCAGCATGTTGCCTAAATAAATCAGTAATCTTATAATCAGGCACTACTTGCACTTTTCAAAGGCCAATATCATTATTTCACAATTGGTATGATTTTCCTCTCCAGTAAAATTTAAAATTTTTTCAAGTGCAGATTTGTAAGAGCACTTAGAAAGACAATGTTCAAGGCTATTTTTCACCATATAATCTTTTAGATCAAGGGTTACCTTTAGTTCTTTCAAACTCTTCATCTTGAGAGATTTAGTCATTAGGAAGGTGTTGAAACTTTTAAAATTTAGTTTGTCAGGAAAACATACTGATTTTTTTCTTACAATGTCCAACTTAGTTTTAAAAATTTGACAGAAAATTCACCCTCAAAGTAGGCAATCTAAATATATCATGGTCTTAGAAGCTTTTGGTTTAAATCATTCTGTCTAAAGCTATAAAATAGAACTAAAAGAAAGGAGAAGAAAACTGACAACCTCTGAGCATGTGCTATCTGTCAGCTATTTTGCTGAGGATAGTTCATATAATGTTTCATTTAATTTGAACAGTTTCTCCATAATATGTGTCATCACCCACCATTGTTTTATTAGTGGAGATTGGAATTTCAAAACCTGTATCTACCCATTTCCATGACCAAATACTTTGTGCCATACTAAGCTATCTCCAATGGATGGAATGTTACTGATAGAATTTCTTTTGTTTTGTTTGTATTGGTATAAACTCTTATTTTTGTATGTTGAAAATACTATATCTCAATAAATAAATTATATCAATTTCATCACTGAGATGAAACACAGAATATATTAGAGAACATATGAAGGGATAAAGATCAACCCTATGCCATTACTTAGAATTTGCTATATATTCCAAAAGCAAAATTTTGTAACAGAAAATCAGACAAGCCATTTAGATTTCAGCAGCACTTTAAGATCCCAAAACAGTTACTTATCTTTCTGTTCTATTACTTAATTTTGCACATTTCAATTAAAATTTTTACCACCGTGAATGATAGGTAGGTAAAGGATTAAAAATAGTGTTGACAAATTTGGAATTTCTAATTGTTACAGGTTTAAGTACTAAACAAACCTAAGTAGAAGCATAAGAAAATCATTATCAAAAGTGATGGAGGAAAGCAGTTCAAAATGGTGGCATAGTAAGATTCTGAACTGACCTCCTCCTGTGGACACAACAAATATACAGCTACATAAGGAATCATTTCCCCTGAAAAAGACCTAAAGGCTAGATGAATAGTACTTCCACAACAAAGGATAAAAGGGTCACATCAAAACAGGTAAAAGAGGTAGAGACACAGTAACTCCATAAACCCCACTCCAGGTATGGTGACCCATAATAGGCAGGGATCTCAAAATAAATAAATAAATAAATAAATAAATAAATAAATAAATAAATAAATAAATAAATAAATAAATAAGTAAGTAAGTAAGTAAGTAA